>NW_027041858.1:0-79145 GCF_033297395.1 Canariomyces notabilis
CTTATATAGGTGCAGTGCAAGTTAGCGTAAGCGAACGGTATATATATATAGGCCACCATAGGGTGGGGCAACGTGATGGCTACTTTCCTAACCTCATTTACACCTCCCTTACCAAACTGCAGAAATCTAAGCAGGACAGTCTTGATATCAGTCTGCGGTGTTATTCATGGCTCTCTAGTTTAGTGTTCTCTAGGTCAGATAGCAACTCAATAGTGCTTAGGTACCGCCAGTGCCCTGTTTACACAGAGGCGGAGGTACTGTACTGTATACAGTGTTTATAACTTTATATACGGTACTTGACGTACGTAAAGTACAACTTCGTTCAATACGTTACACTACATGCACCTTACAGCCATGTGTAACGCCATCGGTTTTCGGATCTCGTAATTTACAACCGTTTTCCTACTTCGTACCGGTGGACGACTTGGCAGTAGCGGGGTGTGTGTCGCGTGCCACTTACCCCGGTCTGGTGGCTTACACTAGGTCTGGGTCGAGACCCATTGATGGGATTGTAGGCCACAACGTGTGACGCGGATGAGAACCGGTTGATTTTCGTCTGGTGATATGAAACTACCTAGCTGCTGCTTGACTTCCATCCATTCCACCCTTTCTTACAACTTCGCGCTCCTCTGGAGTCTGTCTGAATGAACGGCATTTTGTCATAGGCGTATTGTATTGTACAGTACATGTGCTCGCTATTGAAGAGTGACTGATAGGCACTCTCTTCATCTCAATTCAAGAGCTTCCATCGTTCTTCTCAAACCTCCCCTTTGCTGTCCTTCACCGCCACAATCTCCAGTTCAACCTGCGAGAACAAAGGCTGTCAAAGAGGACCACCCACACACCATCCACAAACCTGCTTCAGCTATCATGGACCCTACCCGAGCCTCACCCTCTTCTACCTCACCCCTACGCATTCTCACGTAAGTACCTAGTGTTTTCCCGCTTGCAACATGAAGCTCTTCCAGCTTTGTCCTGCAAATACCAACCACTCAATCCACCAAAATACAATACAATTGTTTTAACAAACTCTCCCATACATACAGCCGCCACCCGGCCCTCACCTTCGCCGGTCTGGCCCTAGCAGGCGCTGGTCTCGGCTTCAGGCACGTAGCCGCCACCTTGCGCGACAACGAGCTGGCCCAGAAGAACTCGGCCGCCCGCAACTTTTACGTCAGCGTTGACCGCAGCGGGGGCGGCATCTGAGGTTCCCTCCCCTTTGGAGTGTTGTTCCATAGATTACTACGGTACTACTAGTATCCCGAGGACAACTGTTCCTGGCGAGAGACCATCACCACCACTACTACTTAGCAATCCCCGTATTAGATGATAGCTCGGTCGTCTAGAGTGTCAGCTTCGGGCCGGCTGTGGAAATGGAAAGGGGGAGAAACTCAAGCACAGCGGATTCAGAGTAGAGGGAGGCCCAAATTGTATCGGAGTGTGTGGTGATGACAGTGGTGATGAACTAGAGCTAGCATAGCGATGACTTGCCGAGGCGGATTCCCAGATGCACAATCGATGACATAGTTCCTAGGACAGGCAGATGCCATTTGTGTCTACCAGGCTCTTAAAAGACCACCATGGATCTCACCGCCATAAGCTCTTATTCAGGCACTCCCACACACGGCTAACAGCAGAGCTTCGTGGCACAAGCCCGTGAAGCAGCAAGCAGCGATGATCACTTGTGGTTCATCGACTGGCAGCGAACCGTTTCAGGTTCCAAGGTGACCTAATAGAACCCCGTTCCAGACGGAGGACAACTAGACAGCCATGACACAAACATCCCCATTCCGCCAGTACTACTAAGGGTATACCAATGGTATACGGCCAAACCACACAGGACTGAACCACGAAGATTATCGTCCCCCTTTCCACGCGCAGCACCAGAGCTGAGATGAGAGCAACTCAGAAAATACACAGCCCGCTCGAACGCCATCCAAATGCACCCAGTTGACAACCAGTCCACATCACGCCCAAATGGAAAATGACAAAACAGACGCTCGCAGCAATCAAATCAAGCAAATTCAGCCCGCCAAGACACGGCATGACATGATCCCAAACAGAAAACCAACCTTCACAGCGAAGACCTGGCCTCCTGAGCAGCAGCGAACTCCGTCACAACAGCAACCTGAAAATCAGGCGACATAGCCGGGCTATCCCCGAGCGAACTGCTCGACAGCCTGACTCCTCTCTCCCTTTCCTTGCCCTTCTCTTTCCCCTTTTCGAACCCCATTTCCGCCTCACCACGGACATGATTACTCATCGTACCGCCTCCTCTCTCTCTAGCAGGCGAATGCCTGTCCGGTGGCGGACTCCTCCAGTACCCAACCCCGACCCCTCTGCGCAGAGGCATTCTCCTTGGCGTACTAGCACCAGTAGCAGCCCCAGTGGTCCTTGATCTCCGCAGCATCCCGGCCCTGCCATGCCCGCCACCTACCCCGGCACCCGCAGCAACAGCAACCTCAATGACAGGGCCGCCGCCGCCAGCACCGCCTGCACCCACGGCAGACGAGGAAGGATCCGACCCGACCGTGAACCGCGGCTGCGGCTGGTGCTCGCCAGCCTCATCAGCACCACCACCATCATCCGAATTATGCGCCGTGTTCGGCACCGACATCCTCAGCACCCGCATCTGACGAACCATGTGGCCGAGACTGTCCTCGAGGGATTTCATCTTTGCCAGCATGGCTCTGTTCAGGCGGGTACTGCTGCCGCTGCTGCCGGCGGCGGCGGCATGTCGCAGCTGCTCGTCCTGTGCCTTGGACGGGAACATGGCGGCGCTCCCCGTGGCCGTGGTAGGCAGGCTGGACGGGCCATCTGCCCCTGCTTGCGCAGTGAGATGGGGGTCTGAGAATACTTCGAAATCTACCAAGGATCTTCGGCGGGCTGGCATTTTCCTGCCGCCGCCGCCGGTGACAGGAATGGTATTAGTGGGGATGTCCAAGGTCAGGCCGCCCGTGCGGTTGTGGAGCACTGTCCGAACTGCGCTGCCAGCAGGGGTGTCGGGAATAAATCGCGGGCGGGACGCCAGATACAGCGATCGCCGTGGAGAGCGACGGCCGTCAGCGCCTCGCGGAGTGCCTGGCGTTGCGGCGGGAGAGTGCCGGACACTGATCGGATGGGATAACGGGCGAGGGGTCGTTGCTGGCCAGGCGGAGGCAGAGGAATCGCTGTATGGCCGATCAGGCTCCTCAGGCGCAAATAGGATGGTATTGGTTGATAAAGTCCGGTGATGCAGCGCCATGCGTCGAGAGGTGGCAGGGCGAGGAGAATCGGGCGAGGCGTGATCTGCGTTGGCAAACCGTGTGGCGACGGGCGTCGTGAAGTAGTCTTCTTCAATGGCCTCCCCTCGGGCAGCAACACCGTCATCCAAATTGTTCGTCGCGTTATCTTCCTCGTCCTCGTCGTTGGTTACCAACTCGTCATCTCCGTCAGCATCTCCGTCCGTGTTCTCTTTGACCTCTATAGCATAATCCCGCCGTGCGATTCCGTCATTGTAGAGCTCGTGCGCCGCGGGAAAAGCGGCATCTGAGATGAGATCGGCGGGGTCGCTTGCGGCCGATCTAATGTCGGAATAATGCTTCGGAAACCTCGAGGGCCTCTCACGGTTCATGCTCAACCTCCTGTGCCAGTCACTCGTTATCCTGCTGTCGATCGTTGAGTAATTCTGAGTCGAGTAATTCGGGGGCGTATTGAATCCAGCGTCATGCTGGTCCATCCATGTCCGAATCGCATTTTGCGTCTTGCGCCGCTCGTTCCGTCTTTGCGTTCGCAGGACAGCGCTGTCCGGTGCACGCCGAAAGACCTCTTCCAGTGCGCGGTCCTTCTGGAAGTCAAAAACCGACTCTTCACGTACTCGGATGCTGGGGCTGAAGAAGGCGGATCTGCCTGCCGCGTCTGCGAAGGGCATGCCACGCTGGCGACCACGTGAAGGCTTATCCACGAGGTCCGTCGCCTCGTACATGCCAGGAGCCAAGAAATACTTCTCATAGAAGTAAATGCAGAATAGCAGCGGGAAATGAGTGGCCTTGACTACTGCCCGGTTCAGGTAGACGAACTGTTTCTGCGGCATGCAGTATCTCAAGGGCATCAAAGCCCATGCCAGAATGTTGGCGGGAGCGACGTAAGAGAAGAGGGCATCATTTTTGGCCATGGAGATTGTATTGATGGCAAACAGAAACCTGGGATGTCAATTTGGATCCAATTATGGCTTGTTCGCTACCAGACTTACTGATGCTCTTGATTCGCTCTGGAAGCGATCGAGGTGAATGAGTGGCTCAAGACTGTGATGAGGATGGTTCTGATATCCGACGTCAGCCTGCTCGATTCAACCACATATGTGTTGACTTACAGCACTACAAAGTGACAGATGATGAGAAAGAGGGCCATGAGCCCCTTTCCCATCCAGTTGTAGGACGACCACCTAGTAAGCCGGTCAGTTTCACAAGGGCCTACATCACGATTCGCTGCACTCACACGTCCCAGGCACCGGGGGTGAAACCCATCAAAACCTGGAATATCTTGAAGGCCAGCGCATATGGGTCCTCTGAGTTCTTGGAGAACGCAAAGAACACAAAAAATCCACTGCAGCACCCCAAAATGAGCACGAAAACGGCCACCAAATCTACTACCAGCAGCCGAAAAGCCGTTAGCAGCCAGGAGAAGTAGTGGTGGTGGTCCAGCACGCAGAATACCCTGGGCAGTAACAGGATAGCGCTAGCAGCGAGGACGTCGTAGGCATTTTCGTTCCACTTGTGAGGGTCTAGAAGGAACACGCCGTAGACACGCATGCAGTAGTAGACAATCAACAACAGCAATATGGCCAGATCAAAAATGTTCCAGAAGCTCATGATGTAAAGCGAGAAGCCCTGCTCGTTGAAACCGACAATTTCGTCGAGCATCAAGCCGGCGCTCCAGAACCAAAAGAGAAGCTCTAGCGACGTGATCTTGCTTGATCGCTGGGCCAAGACAGCCAGGAACAGGCCGATCAATATTACGAGAGAGCACGCGGAGAGTATTTGCCGGTAACGCGGGACCCGCAGCCTAGACAACTTGAATAGCGAAGCGGTGCGAGGGTCGTAGAGAGTGACAGGCCGCCGACCAGACGGGAGCGGCTGAGGGCGGGCGGGGTCCTCCTTAGCCTGCTGGCCACCAAGTAACGGCGTACGCACTGTGCTTTGACGCCTGGATTGGTTGCTGCCATCAGCACTAGGCCCAGGATCCTGGCGTTGTGACGGCTCTTGGGTAGGACAGAAGCTGATGGCGCCGTTCCAAATGGCTTCAAGCTGCTGTACGACCAGGGGATGGGATAGAAAGTGCTTGGCGGACGCCCGGATGGCGACTTCCAGAGTCGAGGTCCTGAGAGCGGCTGTCTTGGGCCTGCTGCCTGCATTGAGAGGAGTCTGCGATCCCGAGACGCCCTGGAGCGGGTAGAAGTCGTAAGAAAGGGCATCGATCAGCTCCCGAGTGGTGTACTCCTTGAGCAGCTTCATGGCGAGCAGCTCGCATACCCTTGCCCTCGTGCTGCTTATGCCGGCGTTCCCCAGGTACAACTGTCCCTCTTTCTCAAACTGCAAGCAATTGGCCATCAAGGCATAGAGTGTGCCGGGAGAAAAGTGTTGTGTTCGGATCTGCTGCTGCATCGGCTTGACTAGGAATTGGGACACCTGGGGAGATCTCAACTGTTCCCAGGTCAGTGTAGTCTCGATTCTGGCTTGAACGATGATGCGAATCGCGTGCGTTATGCTGTATATAGGTAGCGAGTCTAGATTGCTTGTCAGCGGCATAATAGGTTCTAGGTCTCAAAGGCCATGAAGGGCGCTCGCACCTAGGTGCCCGGCGGCGAATAGAGGTAAGAGGCCGGCCGACCGAGCCAGGCCGTCTTCGTCCTCTTGGGAGCGGCTCCCGACAGGGTAGCGAAACTGCTCGCCATGAGCGGACTCCTCCTCTTCATCCTCATCGTCGTCGGCCTCGGTGAAATCGGCAGTGGCATGGCGATGCTGGCTGTACTGCGCTGGCGAAGGGCGGGGCGTAGGATCCTGCTCCACGTCGGCGGCGTCGGCATTGTACGCATTGGTGCCCTGGAAGGGTCGCAATAATGCGGACAACATCCTCTAGTTTCGGGCTGAGCGTGCCCCGACGCGTCAATAGAGGCATCCGAACGCCATGGGATGGTCGGAGACTGGTGCTTGTCGGGGTCGGTCTGCTACTTCGGATAGGGCCAATGTCGTCGGAAGCACGCCGAACACGTTTTGCCTTGTGCCTTCAACGGAAAGGCTGCAACAAGCCGGCGATACACAATGCCTGTCTCACCGAGGCGATCTGTGGGCAAGCCCAGGGTGCAATTTCTTGTCACCTTTGCAGAGCGTCTCCAAATCTCCAGGTCTCCAAGTCCCTCGACGAATCTCCCAAGACCGAAAAACAGAGAAAAAAGAAAGAGGTGCAAGGGAGAAGCGCGGAATGCGCTCCTTCTGAGCAAGCAACCGCGTCTTGCTGAGGAATGGAAGCAGAGACAGGGAATGGGCGAGTAGCCCGCCGGGACGGAAAAGGTCGGGGGTGATAAGGAGCGCCGGGGGTCGAGCACGAGGTGAGCAGGCCGGGAACACCCCTGTCACGAGCACTAACACACCAAGACACACCCTCGCGCCATCAGGGATAGTCACCAACACCATAAAAAGGTTGGTGGTCAGGATAAATCGGCTCTAGGTAGTTTTCCTCTTGGATTTCTCCCCGAGGATCAATTTTTACAATCCTCAGGCCGCACCGCCAGAGCCTGTGTAGCGTTTGTCCATTGTCTGTTGGCGAATAGAGGCTCCCGATTGCATTTAGCTGATGCTGTCCAGAGGCGGCAACGAATCGCGGGGTTGGAGTGGGCACGCTGCCAAGAGCGTTCGTCAAGGTTGCCTTTGAGTGGTTGACAGAACTCGCAGACGGGAACCCGGCGTGCATCTGGCGGCTTCGCACCAACCACATGCCCCCATCCCTCCTGCTGATACCGCGCCTGTCTGATCTGGGATAGGGAATGTCGCCATCACGGAGAGCCGATCCCAAGGTGGCCTCATGACCGCAAGTTCGGCTGACGTTGAGGGTCCAATCCAGGGTCCTTTCCTGGACGAAGGTTGCGGCGAGTGCTGCAGGACGGCTGCAGCTTCAATGCACAATGCAACGTCCTCTTGACCACTGCGAAGCAATCCCCTCTCGGTGTCGGGCACACCGACAAAATGCAGAAGAAGCCTTGCAGCGAGATACTTCGCACATACACTACTAGATACGAATAGGTAATCACATAACCTGAACAAATCTGAGGCGTGATTCTCAGCGTGTAGTGCAAGTTTGCCAACTTCCAACATGTGCTGGAACGAATGGTGCGAACAATTGAACCCACTCGAGTGGAAACGAAGCTGCAATCCCTGGTCTGCTGCTCCTCGGCAAAGGCCGCCTGCAATCTCTCAAGTGTCACCCGATGTGGCCCGTGCAGCACCTCCCGCGCCAACCAGGCACAGCATCCGCAACTGTTCAGCTGTGAATGTGATGGCGACCTCAAAGTTGTGAGACAGGGAGGCACGAATACACAGTAGAAATAACTGAGACTGCTCAGCTCTCGACATTGTTGGTTCAGATGAGAATAATTGGACTTTCAGATCATATGGGAGATTCTGGTGTACCGGTACGTTCTACATTCGCTATGAGAACCATGGCAGTTTTTGATCGAGACTCAACAGCTTGCATAAACAGTGCTACACAGCACAATACCTTGCCGTTCTCAATACCGTTGACGGAGTCTGGGAAGCAGGTGTGTCGGTTCCACGCAGCCTCAGACGTTGGTGACACCCTCGACACCCTAGGAGCAGGATGCTTCATTATGTATGTACACCGTTGGCGATAAGAATCCTGCGTTCTTCGGATGCAGCGTGGTCGATGCGGTTCGGATCGGCTTAGTCACCATGGACCCTGGCTGACCGGCCCCGAGCCGGAGACCCACTCACTCCTTCGGCCCGGGACACAAGGCTTTGATAGAAGCCGGCTCCAATCTTGGTGGGGAAAGCATCCAGGATTCTTCTTCTCTTCGAACGACCACCACCTTCAACTAACAACACAAGGTCCATTGGCGTAATTGGAAGCGCGTCTGACTACGATCTCACAGATCGGGGTAATCAGGAGGCTCCAGGTTCGAGCCCTGGATGGATCGTGACATTGATCGTCGAGCGGTTGAGCTTTTTTCAGTTGACCTATTTTCGTTTGGTCTTGATCACACTTAACGAAACTGGACGAAGGAAGTCAACTTGACCTGTCAAACACTCCAGAACTCTCTTTTTTCAATGCTCCCCATCGTCACGGGCGATGGGCATTCAGAATCTCGAATGCGATTCTCGACTCCGGTGTAGGAGATTTCAATCGTTGAGCTAAAAATTCCGATCTTTGGGCGGTGGCGAACGGGCCAACCACAAGACAGCAAGAATGCAACAAAGCTTGGACTCGCAGTCGACCCCACGCGAACAACCCCGCCAAAAACGCGCTTCCCTCGCGTTGATTGGGCATTGGCAAAAAATTCTTTGTTCCGATGCATTTGATCTCATCCAGGCCCTACAGGGAACCCCGCAGCAACCTTAGCAAGCTCACCGTCGTGCTCGAAAAAAGTTGTGGTGCTGTGGGCTGGGCGAAAGCCATTGTGTGCTGTGGCGGGGCTGATCACCGCCTACAAATTTTCTTCACCGTTCCCAGTCCTCACTTTTGCTCCCTTATTCCCTTTCTGTCTATGCAGAAGGGCTGGTACTGCTGGGTCATGACGATTTGCCGGTGAAACGAGCACCTCTGGCATCATTCCCAGTCGGAAAGTGAAGACCTCCCCCGCGGGGATCTCCTGAGCTTCCAGGACCTGCTTGTTCATACCGTACCCCCGTCGCCGTCGTTTTCCGTTTTGGATTCTCTTCCGCCTTTTCTTTCACCTCAATTCTTGGAGTGGGCGCTCTGTGCCTGCAATCCCAATCGTAATGGCCGCTACATTTCATCGACCGGCCACAGCGGCCATCGCCAAAGCGGAATCCGAAGGCCTCATCACCCTAGAGCTCGAGGATGGCTCCGTCTACCAGGGCTACAGCTTCGGTGCTCCCAAGAGCATCGCCGGTGAGCTGGTCTTCCAGACGGGCATGGTGGGGTATCCAGAGTCTGTGACCGACCCCTCCTACCGCGGTCAGATCCTTGTGATCACCTTCCCCCTAGTCGGCAACTACGGTGTCCCTCCGAGGGATGCTCTCGATCAGCTCCTGGGTGATCTCCCTGCTCATTTCGAATCGTCGCAAATTCACATTGCCGGTCTAGTGACCGCAACATATGCCGGTGAAGATTTCTCGCACTTCCTCGCGACGTCCTCCCTGGGAACATGGCTGAAGGAGCAGGGAATTCCTGCCATGTACGGTGTTGACACTCGGGCCTTGACAAAGCGCATCCGTGAAAAGGGAAGCATGCTGGGCCGCATGCTGCTGCAAAAACAGGACTTGACCAACGGGGTCAATGGCAATGTCGATGGCCTCTCCCTCCCCGGTACGACGGGTGACTGGAGGCCATACTTCGAGTCAATTGATTGGTTCAATCCGAATGAGAAGAATCTTGTAGCAGAGGGTGAGTTGCGAAGATACAATGAGGCCAATTCTCCGCTCACCGTTTTGTAGTGTCCATCAAGGCGCCGAAGCTGTACCGGCCGCCCGAGGCCTCCGCGTTAAAGCACCCTTCGGGCCGCCCCATCCGTATTCTTTGTCTTGACGTTGGTATGAAGTACAACCAGCTGAGATGCTTCCTCAAGCGCGGTGTGGAGGTCCTAGTGTGCCCTTGGGACTATGATTTCCGTGGCGAAAAGTACGATGGGTTGTTCATCTCCAACGGCCCCGGTGACCCGGCTATTCTGGAAACGACGGTGAAACGCGTTGCCGAGGCCCTCGCCGAAAACCGCACACCCATCTTCGGCATCTGCTTGGGTCATCAACTACTTGCCAGGGCTGCTGGAGCCAAGACGATCAAGCTCAAATTCGGTAACCGTGGCCACAACATTCCCTGCACCAGCATGGTGACGGGCAAGTGCCACATCACATCCCAGAACCACGGCTATGCCGTTGATGCTGCCACACTGCCTGCCGGGTGGCAGGAACTCTTTGTCAACGCCAACGATGGCAGCAACGAAGGCGTCATGCATGTTGACAGGCCGCACTTCAGCGTGCAATTCCACCCCGAGAGCACACCCGGCCCTCGGGACACCGAATACCTCTTTGACGTCTTCATCAAGACGGTCGCGGACTGCGCTGCTGATAGCAGCCTGCTGAAGAAGGGCGTCCAGTTCCCCGGTGGTACGGTCGAAGAGAATAACAGGCTACACCCTCGGGTTTCGGTCAAGAAAGTTCTTGTTCTCGGAAGCGGTGGCCTCAGCATTGGTCAGGCTGGTGAATTCGACTACTCTGGCAGTCAGGCGATCAAGGCGTTGAAGGAGGAAGGCATTTACACCGTCCTCATCAACCCCAACATTGCCACAATTCAGACCTCGAAGGGTCTCGCCGACAAGGTCTATTTCTTGCCTGTCAACGCCGAGTTTGTTCGCAAGGTTATCCTCTACGAAAAGCCCGATGCCATCTACTGCACATTTGGCGGGCAAACTGCCCTCTCAGTGGGCATCCAGCTCAAGGATGAGTTTGAGAAGCTCGGTGTCAAAGTCCTTGGTACGCCGATCGACACCATCATCACCACCGAGGACCGCGAGCTCTTCGCCCGGAGCATGGAGTCGATTGGCGAGAAGTGCGCCAAGTCCGCCTCAGCCAGCAATGTCGATGAAGCCCTGAAAGCTGTCAAGGACATTGGCTTCCCCGTCATTGTTCGTGCGGCCTATGCCCTCGGTGGTCTCGGCAGCGGTTTTGCCAACAACGAAGCCGAGCTCCTTGATCTGTGCAACAAAGCTTTCGCAGCCAGCCCTCAGGTCCTAATTGAGCGCAGCATGAAGGGCTGGAAGGAAATTGAGTACGAGGTGGTGAGAGATTGCCAGGACAACTGCATTACTGTGTGCAACATGGAGAACTTCGACCCGCTCGGCATCCACACCGGCGACTCCATCGTCGTGGCCCCTTCCCAGACGCTGTCCGATGAAGACTACAACATGCTGCGTACGACGGCCGTCAATGTCATCCGCCACCTCGGCGTCGTGGGCGAGTGCAACATCCAATATGCGCTCAATCCCTTCTCCAAGGAGTACTGCATCATCGAGGTCAACGCCAGATTGTCTAGATCTTCGGCGCTAGCTTCCAAAGCCACTGGCTACCCGCTCGCCTTCATCGCAGCCAAGTTGGGACTCGGCATTCCTCTGAAGGACATCAAGAACTCAGTCACCAAGGTTACTTGCGCTTGCTTCGAGCCGTCACTGGATTACGTCGTGGTAAAGATGCCCCGATGGGATCTGAAGAAGTTTACTCGCGTCTCCACCCAGCTCGGTTCGTCCATGAAGAGTGTCGGTGAGGTCATGAGCATCGGCAGGACCTTTGAGGAGGCCATCCAGAAGGCCATCCGGGCCATCGATTTCCACAATCTCGGCTTCAACGAGACGCCGGCACTCATGTCGATCGATGACGAGCTTCAGACACCCTCTGACCAGCGCCTTTTCGCCATCGCGAATGCTATGAGCGCCGGTTACTCAGTCCAAAGGATCTGGGAGCTGACCAAGATCGACAAGTGGTTCCTCGACAGGCTCAAGGGCTTGAGCGACTTCGCCAAGCAGATGAAGGACCTCAAGGCAAACGGTGCAGCCCTCCAGCCAGGCATGCTCCTCCGTGCCAAGCAGCTGGGTTTCTGCGACAGGCAGATCGCAAAGTTCTGGGGCTCAACCGAGCTCGCCGTGCGGGGCATGCGGCAAGAGGCCGGCATTACCCCCTTTGTGAAGCAAGTCGACACCGTCGCCGCCGAGTTTCCGTCATCCACGAACTACCTCTACCTCACCTACAATGCCAGCGAGCATGATATCTCGTTCGACGACCACGGTGTCATGGTGCTTGGTTCTGGAGTGTACAGGATTGGGTCTTCCGTGGAGTTTGACTGGTGCTCGGTTAGGGCAATCCGCACACTGCGTGAGCACGGCTTGAAGACCGTCATGGTTAATGTAAGTGTCATGGTTCCTTCCGTTTCCATGGTATCCCCCGGCACCTGCCCCAGCACCATTCCTATCCCCCAGCACAGTCCACCGCCTTTGTACCGCCCCCGCCCCCGGTCCCGCCCCGGTTCCGCCTTCCCCAAGATGCCCGACCCTAGTTTCCACCCGGCCCCGGCCTCACAGCCATCCCCCTTCTCTGTTCCCAACAACAAATGAATCCAAGGAAAAGCCCAGTGCTGACAGATTTTTAGGTGAACCCCGAGACGGTAAGCACTGATTACGATGAGGCGGACCGGCTGTATTTCGAGACTATCAACATGGAAACCGTGCTCGATATCTACGAACAGGAGGCCGCATTCGGCGTCCTGGGCGCGATGGGTGGCCAAACGCCCAACAATGTTGCTCTGCCTCTTTTGCGTGCTGGCGTCAATGTTCTTGGCACGTCCCCTGAGATGATCGACACTGCGGAGAATCGGTACAAGTTCTCCCGCATGCTCGACAGGATTGGCGTTGATCAGCCGACCTGGAAGGAGCTGACAAGCTTCGAAGAAGCAAAGGCTTTCTGCCAGAAGGTGTCGTATCCGGTGTTGGTGCGCCCATCATACGTCCTTTCAGGGGCGGCGATGAACACGGTCTACTCGGAGGGCGATTTGGAGAACTACTTGAGACAAGCCGCCGACGTCTCACCAGAGCATCCCGTCGTCATCACCAAGTACATTGAGAACGCCAAGGAGATTGAGATGGATGCTGTAGCCAAGGACGGCAAAGTCGTGTGCCACTTCATCTCCGAACATGTGGAGAATGCCGGTGTCCATTCCGGAGATGCCACACTCATCCTTCCACCTCAGGATCTTGAAAAAACAACCATCAAGCGCATTGAGGAGGCCACCCGCAAGATAGGAGATGCCCTCAACGTCACGGGTCCCTTCAACATTCAGTTCATCGCCAAGAATAACGACATCAAGGTTATTGAGTGCAACGTTAGAGCCTCTCGCTCGTTCCCGTTTGTTTCAAAGGTCATGGGGGTCGACCTTATTGAGATGGCTACTAAGGCGATTGTGGGCATTCCGTTCGAAGAATATCCCAAGATCGAGCGGCCTGCGGACTGCGTCGGCGTCAAGGTTCCGCAGTTCAGTTTCTCGCGCTTGTCCGGCGCTGATCCTGTCCTTGGTGTCGAGATGGCTTCAACTGGAGAAGTCGCTTCGTTCGGAGCCGAC
Source organism: Canariomyces notabilis (assembly GCF_033297395.1). NCBI lineage: Eukaryota > Fungi > Ascomycota > Sordariomycetes > Sordariales > Chaetomiaceae > Canariomyces > Canariomyces notabilis. The sequence goes on from NW_027041858.1 coordinate 13,336, forward strand.
AAGTATGAAGCATACCTGAAGGCTCTGATTTCTACGGGATTCAAGATTCCCAAAAACAACATCCTGCTCTCGATTGGATCCTACAAAGATAAGGAGGAGCTACTTCCCTCGATCAAGAAACTGCAAGAACTGGGCTACAAGCTCTTCGCCACAGCGGGAACCGCAGACTTCCTGGGCAGCCACGGGGTGCAGGTGCAGTATCTCGAGGTCCTCGGCAAAGAAGAGGACAGCCAGAAGTCCGAATACTCGCTCACACAGCATCTCGCCAAGAACATGATTGACTTATATATCAATCTGCCATCCAACAACAGGTACAGGCGTCCTGCCAATTACATGAGCAAGGGATACCAGACCCGTCGTATGGCAGTTGACTATCAAATCCCGCTTGTCACCAACGTCAAGAATGCCAAGATTCTCGTGGAGGCTCTCGCCAGGCATTTGGAGCTCAACGTCAGCATTCGCGATTACCAGACGAGCCACCGCACCATTCAGCTGCCTGGGCTGATCAACATCGCAGCGTTTGTGCCAGGCTTGGTTTCTAGGGACAGCTCTGATCTCCAAGAGGTGACCAAGGCTTCGATTGCGGCCGGTTTCAGCATGATCCGCATCATGCCGGTTGGCAAGGACGGCGCCATTTCGGATGTGAAGTCACTGAAGATTGCCCAACAGAACGGCAAGCGCGGCGGGTACTGCGACTTCAATTTGTCGATTGCCGCAACCTCGGACAACGCCAGCCAGATCAGCCATGCCGCGGGCGAAGTCGGTTCACTGTTCATCCCGTTCAACCATCTGTCGGACAACATCAGCAAGGTTGCGACGGTGGAGGCGCACTTTGACGCCTGGCCGACGCACAAGCCTATCATCACAGACGCCAGGACAACCGACCTGGCCTCAATTCTTCTCCTTGCGAGCTTGCACAACCGCCGTATTCACGTGACTGCGGTGACGACCAAGGATGACATCAAGCTCATTGCCCTCGGCAAGGAGAAGGGACTCAAGGTTACATGCGATGTGTCCATCTACTCTCTTTATCTGTCGCAGGCCGACTATCCTGGTTGCCATCTTTTGCCTACGGTCGAGGATCAAGCTGCTCTGTGGGAGCATATGCGGACCATTGATGTCTTCTCTATCGGCAGTCTGCCGTACCAGCTCGCCCATTTCTTGAAGAAGCCAACAGAAATAGCGGTTGGGATTGCCGACGCTCTCCCCCTTCTTTTGACGTCGGTCACCGAAGGCAAGCTTACCGTTGACGACATCAGGACGCGGCTCCATGACAACCCCCGTGAGATTTTCGAGTTGCATGATCAAGTCGGTACGAGTGTGGAAGTTGAGATTGACCGCCCCTACACTGTGGAAGCCACTAGCTCTTGGTCCCCTTTTGCGGGCAGAGTTGTGAAAGCCGCAGTTCAGCGCGTCACCTTCCAGGACCAGATCGTCTGCCTCGACGGCTCCATCCTGCCGGTCCCGGCCAGGGGAACCGACATGTCCACGCACGGGGCGATGCCTTCGACGGCCGCAGTTTTATCGCCTTCAGTGAGGCCCATGCACCATCCCCTCTCTCCAACCACCGATGCTACCGATGGGAAGCGCCAGGGCCAGCTGGGCCGGCCGTTGTACGGCAGGTCTAAAGTCACAGATAACGCGCAGTCTGTCCTACCTCCGCCTAGGGTGCCTCTTATGGATGACCTTGTCCCTCCCCTGATGGCGCAGCCTACAGTTTCGCCACTTCAGGAAATGTTGTCCGCGCCGTCATCCTTCAGGAAGTCTCACGTCTTATCCGTGACACAGTACACGCGTGCCGACTTGCACCTTCTCTTCAATATCGCTCAGGAGATGCGTCTCGGTGTCCAGCGAGAAGGCGTCCTAGATATCCTCCGTGGCCGCCTTTTGTGCACTTTGTTCTACGAGCCCTCAACCCGGACTTCGGCGTCGTTTGATGCGGCGATGCAGCGCCTGGGTGGCAGGACGATTGCCGTCACCACATCAACGTCGTCGGTCCAGAAGGGCGAGACGCTGCAGGACACGCTACGGACCCTCGCCTGTTACGGAGACGCGGTCGTCCTCCGCCACCCCGACGAAAAGTCGGTTGATATAGCCAGGAAGTTCAGCCCTGTCCCTGTTATCAACGGCGGCAATGGAAGCAAAGAACACCCAACGCAAGCGTTCCTCGACCTGTTCACCATCCGGGAGGAATTGGGCACCATGCAAGGCCACACCATCACCTTTGTGGGCGATCTGCTCTACGGTCGACCGGTCCACTCGCTGGTCTACCTTCTCCGGCACTACCAGGTGAAGGTGCAGCTCGTGTCGCCGCAGGCGCTTGCCCTGCCGCCAGCCATCCGCCAGCACCTTGTGGACGCCGGGCAGCTGCTCTGCGAGTCGGAAACGCTCACGCCCGAGATCTTGGCTCGCACCGACGTCCTATACTGCACCCGCGTGCAGAAGGAGCGGTTCTCGAACCTGGCCGACTACGAGAGCGTCAAGAACTCGTATCGCGTCGACTACAATACGCTGAAGCACGCCAAGAGCAATGTTGTTGTGATGCACCCGCTGCCGAGAAACGAGGAGGTCGCGGAGGAGGTGGACTTTGACCAGCGGGCGGCGTACTTTAGACAGGTGAGTTTTTGCCGCTGTGATACCATCCCTGAGGGAATTTGCTGACCTTGTTCAATGCAGATGCGGTATGGTCTCTATTGCCGCATGGCTCTGCTCGCGCTGGTCATGTCCTGAGAGACTAGTGAACGAACTGTTACGTGTTGTTTTGCCTGCTTTGCTTATTTATATATACAGGGACGGGAAAGAAAAGTCTGATAGCCAGTGACCTTCTTATTTTCTCCTTTCCTTTCACCCTCATGCATGCTCAGAGTGGAATCCCGTTTCTTGCTTAGCTAGACAAAAGGATGATCGTAGACTGTAACGGCTCGCCGCCGCTGGGTTATGATTGATGATAATGACATCTGTGTGATGTGTGTATGGCTATGCCATATGCCATCTTTGTATGGGTATATGTATGTATGTATACGTTTTGGGGGTTCTGTGTTTTGTACCGGCATATGTTCAGTTCATTTGTTTTGGAATTGTTTGTACATATCGTGTACTATACTGTATTGGTTTGGTTGCATCTATAGATATAGACCGTATTCTCTTCGGGCAATCAATACCTAATTCATTTGGTGCTCAGTTTCCATCTCAGTACATACAAAGCACTACTTACTCTTGCCGTCCCGTATTTCCAATCACTGCAGATTCGAACTGTCGAGTTGGCCTCGGAGCCACATCGGCCTAACCCCTACAACCACCATCTCGATATCCGTTGTGCAAAGTAGGGGGAATCCGCGAAAAGGACCAGGAAACGTGAATCCAGTCAATCCAACGACTTTACCTACAGCAAATCGTGCCAGCTACTTAATCAGCAACCAGATCGACAAGTTAGCTGCGAGCCAACCACAGCTTCTACGTCTCGCTGTCGCCACCGCTGTCGTTGTGCGAGACTGGGAACGGGCGACGGGCGATAGGGGCACCGGCAACAGCGACGGCAACGGGCGACAGCGACGGACGACAACGATGGACAACACCCCCCGTCTACCGTCTCCCATCTCGCCGTCCTCTGTTTTTTATCCCCCATTGCACCCCAAAACTACCCCGCCCCTTTTCCGCCCGCCGTCGCCCTTCGGCTGTCGCCCGTTCCCCTTTTCCACCAGTCCCCGTTCGCCCATCGCCCGGTCCCGTCGTTGTGGCCTCTGCATGCCACCCGACCCCATTGCTGTTGCCGTCCCGTCGCCGTCCCTGTCGACCCGCCCTGACCTTTGCCTAGCGAAGCTTGACGCCATTTCCCTTACGAGTAAGCGACTGTTCGAGCAAACTGATCCCACGTCCACGCCCGACCTAACACTTGCATAGTAGTAGATACGAGCAGCAAATGAATCGGGTTCCTAAGTAGGAAGCGATTGAGTACAAGTAGTTAGATTCCACGTAGGCAACTAGTTGACTGGGAGATTGAGGTTGGTTTGAACGTTTGGAAGCCCTCAAGGTAGAGTGGTGTTGATTGGGCCATTCGAGCCACTTTGATGAGTTGCGTTGGACAGGACAGAGACTGATGTGTTGATGCTCAATGCCAAGTGCTGCATTGACCTGCTCTAACCCCAACCCTATGGCCCCCAAGCTTCAGGAATCAGGATGGATCCACTGATTCCACTCGACCAACCATTCCTGGGGAATTTCCAAGCTCTCGCGACAGCTTCAACACAGCTTCACAAACAACCCAATTGACTCCTCGAGGCCAAGCAGAGCATCATGGTCAGCCGCATGCATACACGTCCCTAGGCTGGCCATTGGCATCGGTACGCTACGATTGCGATTGTCCCAACAGGTTTTGGGAGCATGAGAATAACAATGAATTGTCGCAGCTCTTCTCTCCATCTGGATGGCCCTCCGTTTTGGATCCCTCCTGATCCATACACATACATACTTCGTGCATACACATACACCATCCCACTGAGGTCCATATAAACCATGCCGCCGCCCCATCTCCACCCCAGGTCCCGCATGACCTCGTCCCTGTTTGCGACCACCGTGCTCGCCAGCTTCTTCGTCGTCGCCCTGCCCCACGTCTTACCCTGCCCCGCGCCGCGGAGGGCATATGCCGACGGCGAGATGCCGGCGGATGCAGCTGCTTGTGTGAAGAGGAAAAGGAAAAGGCGATTGGACGGTGAGGATCAGGGGGCTGGTGTTGGGATTGTTCAGTTCGGCCAAGGAGAAGAAGGGCAAGCTGGCAGGGTGGATGGAATTGGGAATGAGAATGGGGAGGGCTTGACAAGGGCGAATGCGGCATCCAAAAGGCGGGAGTGCCCTGTGCCTAAGCCCGGCGGGATGCTGGGGGAATGGCTTGGGTTCAATGGCACGCGGGAGACAGGTGAAGGGAAAACACGGCCGGATAGGTGATATTGGACTGGTTGAGAAAGAAAAAGTGTATCATTATCAAAGAGATGGGCGAAGGCAAGGCGATATCGACATCGACACCGAGACGACGGCGGCGAACATGTAACGCTGTAGATATACCTATATATAGTTGGGTGTCTCAGATCAAAGAATGAAAGTAGTTTCCCACCGCAGTTGGGCGACACGCCTGATAAAATCACATACACCACCGCCCACTGAGTGTCGAATTACGAAAGGAGCAATTTAGGCTACAATTGGGCTATCGCAACGAGGTATGTATGGAGAGGTACCCTGATATCCATATATGCTACCGGTGTATGGCTGTGCGCATCTATGTCTTCAGCACCCAGCAATTCTCGGGATCAACAACGAGAGCACAAATCTCATGTTCAACCTGAAGATCGTCAACAAACCCTGCAATACCGAATCGTCCCGGATGCAGAGTCACGTCCACCATCGACCAAACAACGCCACAGATCCCAATGTATCCGCGGCCTCTCCATCTGCTCGATAACAGAGACGAACATTGAGCAAGTAAAGGCATTGACCATGATCAGAACTTCCAATAATCATCTCTACCGCTCGAACCGACGGCCGAGATCGTCATTAATACGGGCGAGCTTACCCGAACGACAATAGTATCGTCAGGCTCTACATTCACCTCGACTTTACGGATGCCCCCGAGACCCGTCGTGGAAGCAGACCCTCGACGTCATTAAAACTACTTCTTTCTCCGCTTTTCCCAGTATCTCTCATTAAGACAGCGGTCACTTCACAAAACAAGATTGCAAGCGGTGTTATCTCTCGAAGGGCATTACATCAGCTCGGATCCGGCCACATGAAGCAGTCGATCGAAGACGGAAGGGGAGGTTGTGTTAAAGCATATTCAACGTTTCTTGGCCCGTCGGCTGGGTCCTTGGCCACACCACTCAAATTCCAGGACGCCACACCCTTCGGCCACGACATACCCGGCAGCCTGTTTGGCATTTGCAGGTACGTTCAACTTTTGAAGAGGAGGGTGTGCCACGGATAAGGTTAGCGGCACGGTGGTGTGTGTGGGATAACCATGGGAATGGTTCATCCTGTCGGCATATGTCGTCGCCTGTTTCATCGACATGGCAATTTTCAAGTTCAGCGCACACATCCGCACCGCACTTGGATATGGAAGCGAGATGGAAGATGGTGTATATCAACCTAATTAACCCCGGTTGGGGGTTGGCAGAGGATGTTTGGAGTCTTTGTTTTCTCTCCTACCTGACTGAAGCCAGCCTTCTTCGATTCGTTCCCTCGTTGTAAGTTATCTTGGAGTCAAGAGGTAAGTAAGAGCAATACCCCCAAGTTCTGCGAGAATCTTGCTGACGTTTTGAAGCTGCGCTCTTTACACTCATTCTTTTACTAAGATCTAATTTTGGTTGCGGGTCGCACATTAATTCGCGATGAAGGCTGCTCTCCCCTTGCTGCTTTCTGCTACGCTGGCTTCGGCCCAGGCTGGCTTCAACACCTCTGCTGCTGCTAACAGCAGTGATGTCTCGAACATCCAGTTCAATGGCAATGGCGAATTCAATTTGGCAGACTTTAACCTTGGAGACCTGAACCTGAACGAGCTCGAGGCCGGCGGTCTGAATCTCGGCAACATTGATCTGGGCGACCAGGACGCTATTGCTGAAGCGATCCTGGCTATGCTCAACAACCTCTGCCTGGGTAACGCGTTGGACCTGAACAAAATCCTAAGCTTTGGGTTCAACAACGATGTCGACCTCTTCTTCCAGCTCGCCCAGCTGGAACAGTTAGAGCAGCTTGGGTTCTTGAACCTCGGAGGCATTCAGTCGCTGTTCAGCAAAGGCCTCGCCCTTGGGGGTTTCAATCTGGGTGAGTACTCTCAATCTTCGCAATGGCGATTCCTAGCTGACGATACCAACCCAGGCGTCTTCAAGCGGGAGATAGCCGAGGCCAGAAAGACCATGAAGCGGACCAAGCTGCGGCGTGGCCAGAAGATCAAGCGACAATGCCCGGAGTCAGGGATCGCACTGGGCGCGGCCGAGGAGAACACGTTTACCATTGCCACGTCGACGACAACGGCGGCGGCAGCGGCAGCAACAACAGAGGAAATAGCCTTCACCATTGCCACGGCAGATCCTGACGCCCCGGTAGCCTCGTCTGTTACCGTTGCCGCGGCTGCTACCACATCTGTGACCTCAGCTGCAAGCGTTGCTTCGGCTAGTTCCACTGCTTCTTCTGCTGCTGTCTCTGTCGCCCCTGCTGCTGGTGCTGCCGGTGCCAGTGCCGCATCCGCTGCCTCCACGTCTGCTGTTCCCGCCGCCGCCGCTTCTGCCGTGGCTGCTGCTCCTGCTGCTGCGGTTCCCGCGGCTGCTGCAACTTCTGCAGCAGCGGCCGGTGCCGGTGACGTGGAGAACCTCTCTGACCTCACACGCTAGAAGGGAGGCAGGGGTACGGATACGTCTGGGGAAGTTCAGCCTTGCTACATACTATAGCAGAGGTTACGGGGTTTCGCAGGGCTATAACGGGTACGGGGTTATGGCTTTGCCAATTTCAGTCACGTTCCGTATACATAGAGGACGGGAAAGACGGATGGCAACAAGGCAACACTGGGCAAAAGGCACGCTGGCAACCTGGTCGTTGTCGGGATACCCTGCCCTGCTCTGTACATTCGTGGCCTTGAGTCTTTATTATGGTGGTTACCAAGTGCTGGTGCCGCTTTTTCTGCCTTTCTATTCTTGTTTGTTTCACACTTGCATAGGGGCTCTTTTTGTAGCTATTCTTCTTTTTACCTTACACTACTGTTGCTGCACAAGAATTCGAGGAATATGGGATGGGATGAAACTGCAACTGATCATGAGGCGGCTATTTTTGGATTGACACACTACGTATGTTGCTGAGGGAGCGTAGCAACCCTAAAGCGTGGTGATGTTCTCAAAGTGATCTGAATCGTGGTTGGCCATAAGGCAACTTACCTAAGGCAGGCAAGAGCAGGCTGATGGCCGACTCGGTGCTCACTGCTCACAATGACTTCATCGTCGACCCCCAACTTCGTTCGGAAGCAGAGCAGTTCCGGCTGCTGCCAAGCCGTATCAATCAGGTGAAATTCCTCTGCTTCAGATGACAGTGCGTGCTTGATGCATGGACTGAAGTGCTTCACATCCACTTCTGCGACGTGATGCAAGTGCGGATCACAGCCCGGCATGAGCGCTCGGGCTTGAGTGTTGCAGTCGCACGGCTCCAACCGTTGAGATACCCAATCAGAATCGGCAAAACTGTCTTGGCAGCTCTTGGCCGTCTGGAGTCCCGTTCGGCACGGTCCCAGGCTGCATAGTGGGTCCCCAGGGTCCCGTCCAACGTCCGGTCTTTCAGCCTCTTGTAACCCCGGCCCTGTTCGGTAGATTTTAGCCAGACTACCCCAGAGTCCCAGACTTCAACGGTCATGTTCCGCAAACTCTTATTGGTCTCGTCAATCTGATGGCAGGATACGGAAAGTAAGCTTAACACGAACTGCCTACGTACTAGACTACTACGTAGTATGTGTGTGGACCGTGATGGTTGGTGGTACCTTACGCTGAAGGTCAGTGTAAGTTGCACATTGCTTCCCTGAAAGCTGTATTTTGCTCTCCCTCATAGGAAACGGCAGGAGAGCCCGGAGTTGATGACTCCTTAGACGTTGCTTCCTTCCGAAAGCCAGCTTGCTTGCCCAGGCTGCTTGCCACGCAGCTTCTAAACGCTCCTTCTACGCGAGACACGAACGGGAAGTGCTCTCATCCGAGTCCCTCGCTTTTCCTGTGTCTGTTTCTCTGTTTCCGCCTCTTAGTCGCCTAACTTTCCCGAAATCTGCCACTCTAGTTTTCTATAGACGCTTTGCTCTCTCGAAACACTGCGAAACAAACTGCTCATCCTCGACGTCGATCAGGGAAGACACATCTTGAGTGTTGATTCAGCCGAGATGTTAAACATTGTACGGTACTCGGAACATACTGCAGAAATGGCTCGGACCCGGGTATCCCCCTCCTGACCGCCCAACCCCCTGCTACAGAGTACCCAGGCTCAACTGATGTCCCAACCGAAGAGTCGGCCCACTGCTCAGGGCTGAACTGGGTCACCCGCCATCTTAACCTTGATGTTTCTCTTGGCATCGCCCTCAAGTGAGCTCGGCCATAGAAGGTTCCGTGCATGACGTCGCGGAAGGTCCAGAGTGCCTCCCAACCACGCAGCCTACGCTCCAGGAGGGCACATCATCGTCTCGGCGGTTTACTCACTCTCCTAACTGTTCCTGGACCCCCCACTAGGGTCTAGACACTCATCCCTTGTCCATGTCGTCTTACCTGTCTGTCCCAGTCCAAGTGACGCTTAACGCCCGACTCCTGACACGTACCGGATCACCGCTTGCCTCCCTTCCGAATATACGGTGCCTCCTTGAAATGCTTGGCGCGCGGCTCCGGCTTCTGTCATCTTGTGAGTTGTTTGCAGAGTTTGGCTCCTCTCGTCTGGATATAAGACGAGTCGCCATCCGGTTGTTCTGGCCCTTTTGTTTCCTCATCCCACATCTCCAGCTTCCAAGGCCCGGTCCACCATCTTCTTCAGTCATTCATTCTTCAGAGGTGAGTCCTACATCTCCCGAATGGGAGTTGAACAAGCAAACGCACAGGATTCGAAGTTGACATTCGACATTTTCCAGCTGTGCTCGTTGTTCGCTTCCACTCCTTCAGTTACTGAACATTCTTGAGGTATGTCCATGAGCAAGGGGGTTTGACCAAACAGTTGCTTACCAGCTGGCAGCTGTGCTCTTAACTCTAATCGTTTAATCCTTGTCTTCCACACGAGTCATTCACTCCAGATACCCAGCAAAATGAAGCCTGTTACTCTTATCGTCTCTGCCCTGGCCACTCTGGCCACCGCTGCCCCGACTGCCACTACTGAGGTCGACAAGCGTTCCTTCGCCTTTGATATCAACCAGTTCAATAACTTCAACAACTTCAAGCAGGTCAACCTGAACTACCTGCTCAACATCAACGCCCTGCAGCTCGGGCTCTTGGGCAACCTGGCCGATATCAACAACTTCAACATCCTGCAGTTCCAGGGTCTGTTCCAGTCTCAGGTCTTTGACATCCAGGCCCTTCTCCAGCTTCAATCGCTGCACACCCTTCTGCAATTCCACCAGCTCGGTGTCCTCAGCGGCTTCGATCTCGGCGCTGTCAACCTGCAGTTCCTCAACCTCGGCCTCCTCAACAACGTTGGTGTGCTCGACCTCCAGCAGTTCATCGCTCCCAACGTTGTCACCCAGGTCCAGTCGGTAGCATCCCAAGGTGAGTAATGATTTCCTTGCCTGCATCTTCTCTACAGGCCCAAAGACATCCATACATCCGCTCTCTCGGCAAAACGTGTGTATTCACACGAGACCCCAGCCCCGGTCTCCTTTGACCCCAACCTCGTTGCTTCGAACCCCGGTGTCGACACGTCGAACAACGCCGCTGGAAACAGCGGCGACACTTCGAATGTCGTCACCGCGGCCGAACAGGAGGCCCAGGAGGGGCGCGTCTCCCTCGACTAGGGAGTCCCCATCAAACGACGCTCGACAGATTCCGCCTGATGCTGTTTGCGCTTCATCCACAGCCATCCGGCAGCTTACTCGGATGAGATCGGATGGCTAATTCTGGTTTTCATGGTGTTTAAGTCCTCGTCGCCAAGGAATGAGCAAGAAAAGTCGCACCATCCCGTCGCATCCCAACCACCGCACCGACCAAGACAAGATAATTATGGAAGTGGCGTGATGGGGACAAGGAGCTAGTGCGATGACTGGCTGGTTTCTCTTTTCTATGGGGATGGGGATGGTTGAAATTAGATCTTGAGCAATGTGCCGGATCTCGAAGCGGCATCTTGTCAAGCCCAATCTCCTTTTCTAAGATGGTGAGACCGGGCGGTCAGCGGGGGAAGCTAGAGATAATCGTACACATATCCATCTCTGTTTCTACTACCGCACGCACCGCTTCTTGGTATGTTCTTCTTTTCTTTACTGATCTCGAGACTAGTATTTTCCTCGGTTTCTTAGCTTCAGTGTGTGCTTTCTCTCTATGCAGCGGTGTTGGCTGGGCAGTAGACGAGGAACTCTTCTTTTCTTTTCTTTTGTGGGAAGCGGAAAGAGAGCAGAACGGAATGAATGACTTGAAGTTGAGGATTATGTATGTGGCTGCGGTATTGGAGTGGTAGATGGTGGATAATCAACAGGATTGGTTTTCCTTGACAGTACTGCCAGCTGTGACTGTGATGAATGCCATGGTATCCAGTAGTATTCACCTGGGTCTGATATTACGCCTTCTACTCCGTACTACCACTAGACTTGCCGTGGGTAGTCTGCCCAAATGTGCTATACATCGTGGGTTGGAACTTGGAAGGTGATGGGAGGAGGACGGGAGGTAAAGGGGGGGGAAGGGGTCGTGTTTCTTCTTGTGGCTTTCCGGGACCAGGCCGTGTACTGCTGACGTTGGGCGTCGGATCGCCGCGGCAAGGAGGTAAGTGCCGGCAGGGTCTACAATACTCCAGGTGTGCGCGACGGATAAATATGGACATACATCCCTTACCTGAGCTTTTCGAGTGATCCCCATTGGTGCTGCTCTCCAAGTCTTCCAGTTCGCCTACTCGATCTCCGTGCCTGAAGAAGCTTACGAGCATATTATTTGGTTTGTAGGACTGTATTTCTCTTTTTGCTCAGATAGGACTTTCAAACTGGATGAGCTAATGTTTTACGGGTAGTCACACGACGCAAGAATATGGTGGCCATACGGTATTCAGTTCTAAGGAACCAAAGGCCAGCCTCCCTGGTGCCGAGACGGTGGCTAGCGTCTCGCTCTTGCTGCTATCCATCCTCAATGCCCACATATTGAGGAAAGTCCAGCCCGGCCTTACTGCTTCGCGCCAGTATAAACCCCACCCTCCCCCCCCTCCCCGTTGAATTTCAGATCGCAAATGCCCATGCTCTTCACGAATATGGCCCGCCGCGACTTCAACTATGTAAAAACATCCTCTGCTCGAGATGCAGCACATCTTGCCATGTACTTATTAGCGCGAATTGCTCTGCGCCTCTTGGGCGTTTGCCCTTTTCGCCTTGGATTGCCCCTGTGACCGCTGCTCACTTCTTCATGTGACTATATTCCTTGAGAAGATCTTGGACTCTCTACTCCTGGAAGCTACAATAGACAATACTATAAGTGCTATCTAGTGTAATATTAAATAGCGAGGTATTCGGTAGCGCCCGCGAGACGGTTGGCAGTCGAGTCCAAATACGTCTGCAACGATGCTGAAAGGTTCAGCAGAGCCGAGGTGACGTTGGTGGCAATGCCCACGAGCGAGGCATCAGGCGATGCCAAAGCCTCCCGTCCTGACCGGAAGCCACTTTTGCGGCTAGGGGTCGGTCTCACGACTTTGCGCCGTCGACCGTGTGGGAGGATCAGGTGTAGTTATGGAGAAGGTCGACGGGATTTTAGCGGATGATTTCTTTAGCGACGCCATAAACAATGCGTGCCCAGAGTTCCTGCGTTCTCAAGGAATGAATTCTGTATAGCTGACTATGGTGTGCTGGGTATTACATGATCTATAAGCATAGTGCATGATGAGAGACACTGTATAGAAGTGCTTGGGTCTGGGACTCTGGGTGTCACAGAAAAGGGGTAAAGGGGGAAGCAGGGTTAGGGTCTAATTGCAGGACTCATGGTTAAGTGAGTCGCGATCCCTAGCAATGGCAGCTTCAGATGATCGGCTGGGAGTTGTCTCGCCGCGAGAGGACGGGATGAACAGCGAAGACCTTACCGGTTAGAAAAGAGTTTTAACCTTTTCTACCTAATAGCAGCATTCCGCCCCTAGTAAAGCAGACCAGCCATTGTTTTGGCAAGTGTAGCGGACACTGCCACAAGCCACAAGCCAAGCTTGCAGTGCGAGAACAATGGACGAACAGCTCAGCCATTCGAAGTCCCGGCTCGCTCCCGCGGGATTGGGCGCTCTATCCCGGTGCCGCGCTGCGGGGCCGCAGCCGAGCATCGGAACAAAGTTACGGCACCAAACGACGGTGCTGGTCTCTCTTGTTTCTCTTGCTTCAAGTTCCCGACCTTCAGCCCTGCTGAGTGTATTGAACCAGTTCTATCTTAGGCTGCGGCCGTGCGGCCGTTCGGCAGTATGCACCCCACAAAGAAAGCTTGTCAGACTAGCACAATGTGCTGCAAGTAATGTCGAGCCGCGATTGACGTGATCTCGGCTCCCAGTCTCGCATGCTGTCTGCCGGATTCCTTGTATTCCTTTCGGAGAGCACCTCAGGTTTTAGCCGGGCAAGTCCCGAGCAACCGAGCAGTGGTTCAAGTTGTGCAGGTTGTACTCTGTATGCATCCCGTTAACCCGGGTTGTTAGCGGGAAGCAATTCCTCGTTTGGCGGTCGAGACTGGGCTGGATGTGCCTAAGGGTGATGTTACGTGACGCAGGTCGGATGAGTTCGAAGGTGCTTTAACAGGATCGGACAACTTCCCTAGGATACCGTACTTGGTCTGTTGAGCTGCAGAGAAGGGAGGTTGACTCCAGCGGGTGTCACGGACCTGGATCTGGCCTGGAAACGCCCGCCGTTGTTGGGGATGCTTCCAGATTTTGATCCGCATCGGAATGGTCTCTCATTCTGTCATGTGTGGATTTGTGAACATGCAATGAAGATTGAGAAAACATGCGTGCTCAGTGCTCACGGTGCTGGATAGAGAGCCTCGGTCAGGGGCTTTTTACAGCCAGCCTAGCCTAACTTTAACTGGCATGTCTCTGTTAGCGCAGGGCTGCCTGGCTGCTTGCCTTTCCGCCCAGACTCCGCAACCGTTCCCCGTTGAAGGAACATGTTTGACCGCTGTTCTGCCCCTCTCTGAAATCGGGTATCAGCTCTTGTTTTGGTTTTCTATTTCCAATTGAATCAGGTAAGGAGAAAGATCAGGTCAGAGTGACTGATAAATTCTGCCTTGAGTCTCCAGGCCGATTTGCAGAGTGTTTTCCCCACCTGGATGCTGGACCCAACTCCTAAGGATGTATGTACAGTACAGTACAGTACCTGGTGCCGTCCGTGCGCCCTGCGTAGAGTGTCGGGTGCTGTACTGTAGTGTGTATGTATTGTATTCCGTAGATGCGCTAATGTTCCGAGCAGCAGTGCAGCACAGGGACAGCCCCACAGGGTTATTCTCTTCATCCAGATTGCGCAGTCGTCAGCACAGCGGTTTAGCCAACTCCAACACTCCACTGCCGCAGCCGGTAATGTCATTCTCGCGTCTAATTCACGCGAGACTTGATACGGAGGTTGCGCCAGCTGAGGTATGTATGAAATTTCTATGCAGGATTTTCTGACTGATCGAGCTAAGGCAGCCCGGTCTCCTTCGCCCAACGATGAAGCCCCAGCACATCCACTGCTGCGGCCAACAGCTGGATGCCCAAAATGGCAGGGTTGTCCCCGCGGCTGCGGGCGTGTTATGGATGGTGCATTGCGAGAGATGCCGGCCATGGTAGACACTTATAATGCCAGCACTTTGTCTTTCTTTCTTCACCTGGGATGCCCTCTTCTGTCTCTTCAATCAGATTCACACCCAAAGCGGAAGGCATTGGTGCCAGCATCGGCCGCAGAGGACGAGTCAACGTGGACAAAGGAGTTCAGCACTGTACCGGCGGTACTTCGTACATACACACATGCACACATTCGAGTCGAGACTATCGACACCGCAAATCCATCTGATCTGAGGTGGCCCCAGCCCAGGTTGTTTCCCAGTGGCTTGGCGTTTCTTCGACCCACATCGCTCGAATATCTGACGAGCGCCATCGCTGAGCGTCTCGTACTCGGTCTCCACCACCTTACCTTACCCCCCGGCCTCCTTTTGTTCAGGTACTCTTTATGAAGGAGCACAACCTCCATTGACTGATGCTTCGATCTTCATTCTCTCCGCTGTTCAAATAGTCCACAGCTACCGCCCTTTCCGCACCGTGACGCTTTCAGCTTCCTCCGCTTCGGCGCAGGCTTGCGTGTTACTCGAAAGCTCGTGTTCGGCCCTTCCCTGGTCTGGACCCATATTATTCCACCCGGCACCCCGCGAACCGTTTGCGAAGAGACTGCCAACAAGGACTGCCGACCCCCGTCCTGCCGATATGAGCGGCTCTCCCGCCTACACCTCGGAACTGTTGCTTGTTGGACGTACTGGCAACCGACGGCCCAGGGTCATTACTCCATGAACCGGATCGCCGCAACAGAACACGCAACAATGCCAGCAACACATTCTCCAGATTACTGGGACGACGAGTTCGACTTGGATGAGGAGTATTTTTCACGCACATACAAGCCGCTATCGAACCTTCCCACGCCTCCTCCCTCATCACGCGACTCGCTGGCCACTCAGAGTCCCAGGTCCTCCCTGGAAGATGGAGGGCTTCTCGATTCAGCCTTGTTAGGTTAGTTTGGAGCCCGCCCTTGCATCATTTATGACGCCTTTGGTTTCGCTAACACGCGCTTCTTCACAGGCCCCGCGGTCCATTTGGTCAATCTAATCCCACCCGCGGCTTCACTAGCAGTGCCGTCTGTTTCGCTCGTTCATGAGATGCTTGTCCGCTCCGGTCTGCCCATGGATGCCATTGCCCTTGCCGTGTGTATCATGGACTCGCTCAGCTCCAAGTTCTCGCTGAATTGGCGACTAGTTTGCCCCCTGGCGCAACGCGAGGCTGCTAACGAGCAGTCGAAGCGCCATACGCTCCCTGCGAGCCCCGTGTGCACTACCCAGCTGCTGCACATCGACTCGGTCAACCCAGAAGTCATTGTCCTGGCGGCGCTCATCATTTCAGCCAAGTTTCTAGAGGATTGCCAGGAACGCACGCAGTACTACCGCTCAGCGTGGGGGAAGGACATGTGGACGTGCGACCAGATTAATGCCACGGAAAGGTGCATTATGGAGAGCCTGGGATACCGGATTCTGCCGCTGTGGGATGCAGCTCTCATTGGCGACGCACTCAACGACATGCAACGTGCCGGGAGACACGCAGCGCTTGCGCCGCAACCCAGGAATGGGGAGCATCACAAGCGCTCCGCAAGCTCGGGCGAGGCCTTGTCAGGCCATGTTCTGCCGCCGACACCGGCAGAAACGCCGATGTGGGGGACAGGCCGTCTCCCATACTCCAACCAGGAAGACCTCAGAGCGGGATTCGGCGGCGACCAGATTGCTTGCTCAGCGTTGGCCTTGCCCCCACGTGCGAAGAGAAAGGGGGTGACGAGGTCTGGATGAACGACCGACAGGCTTGTACTTGCGGGAGTTAGAATACCACTTGTTCTTCTTGGGTCGATGCCGGTCCCCAGATTATCACCATCAAACTTCGTATCGGCTACATCTTTCCTTTTGCATCTATCATACCAAGGGCACTTGCATCGCGGACAATTTGGCATTGGACAAGGATTGTGGATACGGTACCTGGGATGCATCTGCTTTTTCGGCGCGTTGGGCGTTGCTCGTTTGTTCTACTACAACAGCGGAGGAGTCAGGCGAATTATCTCGGCGCAGAGGGCTACAAGGTCAGGTGGATGCAGAGCTGGAGTGAGCCGGAAAACCGTTCTTGAATCTTGTTGTCTAGATGTGCACCGCACATACTTTTAGAGCCTCATACCTGACTGATTGTTTTGTCTAATAACAGATACATTGCCATTTTCAACTTGGAAGTACAAGTCGGGACGAAAGCGATTTCAATTTCAAGTGAGAGCAAGTGTTGAAGTCATCGGACGGTTTAACGTCTCTGATTACTCGCTGTTGCTCGTATGTTGTTGAGACGCAACGGACTTTAGCGGGACTGCATTCCGTGTAGAGTCACTGTTCGGCTTCCACAGAATTGCGTCGCCCAGCCGGTCTGCAGTCAGCCCGGCCCTCCCTGGGTTTCTCATGCCGGCCTCGACCTGCCGCTGGTACGACACGTTACGGAGCCTGTCGTGCTCAAAGGGTGTAAGACGGAGCTTAGGAGCCGTTAGCAAAACGCCGTCAGGTTCCACAAGATTCGGAAAAGAAAACTTACGTATACCTCAACGCCAACCGCATGAAGAAACAATGCTAACCACGTGGCCGGGCCGAACGAAAGACCCAACGTCGCGCCGGCTGTCATGGCGCTAGAATTCATGGTTGCCTTGATCAAAGTGGGCTTGTACGGGTCCTCGCCAGAGTAAAATGCCTCGCAGTCAGGATACAATTCTCGCGTGCTGGCCTCCCCGAGCGTGTAGTTCACCTGGGCGCACTGGCGGACGGCCCAGTACCCGCCCGTCTCGCTGATGATGGTGGCCATGATGATCATGATGATCCGGAGGGTGATGATCGAAGAGGCCTGGATATGTTAGTAACAAGATACCAGAGGACTAATACACACAGCAGGCAAAAGGGACGTACGTAGAACCACCCCCTGAGCATCCAGGCCCGGTGCTGTTCCAGCTGGAGCCTCTTGATGTTGATGTATCCCAACGCCAAGCTCACAACGAACATGATTCCCATGAGGCCAAGGCCCAGCTGCGTGTCGAGCCCGCCCCCGAAGGCGTTTCTCATGGACATGAAGGCGCCGACTGTGCCGACTAGCGACAGGGCGAGGATAACATAGCCGTTCAGCCTGTGGATGAGGATAAACTTGTGTCGGATGGCCGGTACGAACTGGAAGACGACCAGGAACCCAGCCGGAAGGATGGTCGCCAGGTGCATCAGCAACCCTATCTCGGCTATTCCTCGTGTGTAAAAGTAGCACTCGCCGACTCCGGGATCGCCGCAGAAGATGCCGTAGTAGTCGAGGTACTGGAGGCGTGCGAGGGTAAATCCCATCAGGGCTCCGGCGAAGATGAAGAAGAGGACAAAGTTGTAGCCCTTGGAGAAGCCGATGGGGTTGTAGACCTTGCGGGCAGCTGCAACGAAGGCGTTGGCCGGCGGGCGGGTGGGCTTGACCATGGTGATGGTGTATTCGATGCTTTGGTAAGGAGAAGCAACTGGAAATGAGAGTCTAGGGATATGACCCGAGAATGAGGAGACCGATGACTCGGATCAGATTGGCGAGCAGAAGATGGGTCAAGGACTCACGGGTGCATCCTCTCCGGGTCTTATATCTCAGCTTGTACCGCAATGTCAGACAACTACCTCTACCGATAAACCTGACCGTCCTGGCGCGATTCATACCGCTCCACGGGTCCCAGCCGAACCATCCTCTCTGCCTTGATGGCATGATGCTTGAACTGACCCACCATATTGGACTGTACACGTACACGTCGGCGTCATTTGCGCTAGTAGTGTAGCTGCTTGATAATTGGAAGACTTAGGCGATCCCTGGGCCTCCTCAGCCTCGTCTCTTGCAGCGACCAACGGCGCATGTCGGGATCAAAGAACGACGGCCTACCAGCGCGTCCATACGCAATCCGCGCATCCCATTCCAGGTTCCCCAGAAGAGATTACTCATCACGAAGTTGTCGCATCGATTTATTTTCCGCTGGAACACGCTCGACCCTCGGGGTTTCGCATTCGCTTAACCGTAGGGCTGAGTCGGCTGACACCTCCCGTTCGAGCCTCCCTCAATTGAGTCCCGATTGGCTCCCGCGCAGAATGCCTCCCGATCGGGAAGCACAGGAGGATCAGGTACATCAGGTACCAAGCCCCATCAAGCCCCATTCATTCCCTCCGCGACGACTCCAGAGCCGTGCTTACATGCATGGTCCAAATGGTCGGGTCGTGAATCGTATATGTCGGCTCCCGAGTTCCGACCTTGGTCGCACTTGCCTTGTTCCCATCCAGTTCTGCTTTGGGAAGCAATTCGCGCCGTGTCCAGGTGTCCTTCGATGCGCCAAGTCGCCAACAATCTGTCATTTTGTTGACCTGTTACCGAAGTCTGGAACAGGGCGAGTGACGCGAGTCGCAACTAGCAAAGGAACTAAGGTAGAGGAATGGTGGGCGTTCCCGGGCGGTCCAAAAGTTGCGGGACGTGCAGGAGGAGGAAGAAGGGGAAAGTAAGTTCTCTCAGCTCTCTCCTTTCCATGTCTGTATCTGAGTTTCCAGTAGAGTAACCACAAGTTTTAATTGAATGATGAGCCGATAGTGTGACCGGAAACGCCCTTCTTGCAGCCAGTGTCTCCAGAAGGGGTTCAAGTGCGATGGCTATGGCCGCGAGACCATCTTTCTGAATACAACATCATCGGGAAAGGTTCAGCAGTACCACGTCAAATGCCCTGCTAAGGATACTACAGTTCCCAATTCCAACCCCACCGAGGCCCTTGCCTGTGCGGCCTACGAGGAATTCTACCTCGGTGCCTTCTGGCACAGGTACCTTCCCGAATCCCGCGAGTTTCCCTCATGCGCGATGCCCTACACCAACGGCGGCTGGACGGTCGCCGTGCCAAAGCTGTACAACTCCTCGCCTGTGATCCGAAGGATCATGCTTGCCGTGTGTCGGACTATGGAGGGACAGGCGTCGGGGAGGGAGAGGGATAGGGAGGAGGGCTTGAGGTATTACACCTCATCTCTTTCGACGATGGCGGGGGCGCTGAGGAATCCAGGGAAGGTGGATCATGCGGTGCTTGTCGTTGCGGCGAGGCTGTTTAGTATGTATGAGGTGAGTGTTTTGCCAATGTTGAATTGTGGAACTGCTATCTCCAAATGCAGTCGAGACTCTGTCTTATTTGCATCACGGCAGGTTCATTGCGGCCACAACTCCCTTGACCTGCTGGCCCAAGCAGAAAACTGGCGGAAGCATATCCAAGGCGAACTCGCCCTCATCATGAGTCGGCCGCCTGAAACTTACGCTTCGGGGTACCTGCATCAGTTATGGGTTGACGGGAGGCTTCATCTTGTGAGATTCTCCCAACATATCATGACTCCAAGTGTTGCTGACCCACCCTCAAACCCCCAGGCAAGCTGCTTCCTACAGATGCGGAAGAGGGCACCCATGAGTGACCGTGACTGGATGACCATCCCCTGGCAAACGATCCCCAAGACACCAAAGGATCTCCTAGTCGACATTCTCATTGCGACAACCGGACTTCTTGAGGACTATGACATCCTAGGAGCACAAAAAGACCCCAATCTGTACGAAGCTCTCCGTCAAGAGCTGGTCCAAACCTGCTGGCGACTGGACGCCGAGCTTGCCCTCTGGGTCAACACAGCCCACTTCGGGGACGCCAACCGCGCGCTAGAAGTCTTGAATGCACCCTTCTCCATAGACGTACTTGCCGCGGCGCACATCATGTCTATATACTGGTGCGCCTGCATCGTTACGTACAGCACCCTCCGCGATCTCCTCTCTCCATCTGAAATTGCACGGCTGCCGCCATATACGGACCCACGGACCTACTTTCGAAGCATAGCAGACGTCGTGACGGTCATGCTGCATCCGTCGTCGGGCATCTTCGGCGCACAACTGACCTACTTCCCAGCGGTCATTGTGATGGCTTACATCAGGCCTGTAGGGGGCGGCGACGAGGCAGAGGCAATCATCTTTAATGCATATAGGAGAGCTGGTAAAGATGAAATCGTGGAATCATTCTTGACTAGTTTGAGGGAGCAGGAGATGTCACGGTCGTCAGGGACTCTGGGCTTAGCCCCTTTGAAATGAGGGTTGGGACTTGGGACATGAGTTCATTCAAACCCCCCCGCGACCACCAGCAAATGAGCCATCGACTCAGCTGTTCCAATTCTCCGAGACAAAGATCATGTCCACAGTCCTAGGCTCTCCGATGGAGCTATGCCTACTAACGTCTGGTGCCCACGCTTTATGTTTATATACGTAAGTGACCGTGGAGTTGCTAGAAGTCCCGTACTTGGTGTACTTCGTGCCCCGCTGCCTAATGCCCAGAATCTGGGCGTTGGACACGCCGACGGTGCTGCCTGAGATGATGCTGACGGCTGGCGCCGGTGAAGGTGATTGAGCTAAAGTTGGCTAGGGGCATGAGCGTGCTGTTGGACTTAAAGTCCTCTATAATTTACTTGGTGTTGGAGTATAGCTTGGCGTTGGTATTATGTAATATAGATATCGCCTGCCGGAGGCATGTGCAAATCGCCCAAGAGCGGCAACACCTCTTGATACATCGACTATCTTGACGACCGCTTTTTGCTAATTCTTTTTGCAAGAGCCTGCCCCTTTGAAAGGCCGGTACAGGGTACCTAAGCACAATGCGAGTTAGTTGATGGGTTCAAACATCTCCCATCTTTTTTGGGGATCTCAGCCACAGCAAATTCGGACTGCCCGTCTGTTCCCAACTGCCCTCGCCGCTAGACACCCCACTTGCCCAGCATGAGCGACCTCGACAGGTGAGTGTCGCGGCCATCGGATAATGCAACCATTCCCCAAATCGTATTCCATTCCTAACATTTCCACGATAGGGCCATCGCCCAATTGCGTGCATGCCGACCCATTCCGGAAGCGGAAGTCCGCCAGCTCTGCCACAAGGCCAGGGAGCTGCTCATTGAGGAGGGGAATGTCGTCACGGTCAACGCGCCGGTCACAGTATGCGCCACTGCTTGCGGGAGCGATGTGGGTTGTTCCTTGGGCTGATCAGAGTTACAGATATGCGGGGATATTCATGGCCAGTTCCATGATCTGATGGAACTCTTCCGGGTTGGAGGCGACGTCCCCGACACAAACTACCTTTTTATGGGTATGCGCGAGCGAGAGCAGCGATTGTTTCCCCTTGCAGCTTCACGAACTTGTCGGCTCCCCTAGTGCTAACATCTGCCGATCCTCACCTCCAGGCGATTTCGTCGACCGCGGCTTCTACTCGCTCGAATCCTTCCTCCTGCTACTCTGCCTGAAAGTGCGGTACCCAGACCGCATGACCCTCATCCGGGGGAACCACGAATCGCGCCAGATCACGACCGTCTACGGCTTCTACGACGAGTGCCTGCGGAAATACGGCAGCGCCAACGTGTGGCGCTACTGCTGCGACGTCTTTGACTACCTCGCCCTCGGCGCCATCGTCCTGGGCGCCTCAAACACCCTGCCCTCCAGCAGCGGCCAGCCCGCAGCCTCGCCGCCTGCCGACGAAGTCGAGATCGAGGTGCACAACGCCCACGGCCACGTCATATCACGCTTCCTACGCCCAAAAGAGACAAAGGGGGATGGTACGGGAGGGGCTAGGACTGCGAGTCCCAACGGGGGGTTGAGTAATGGGGTATCAAGCGACAGCAGCAGTGGCAGCGGGAGTGGGAGCGCATCCTCATCGGCGCCCGCAAACACAGGCCCGCCGGGGTCAGGCGCGTCGGGATCGAGCGGCGGGTCGGTCGGCAATCCAGCCGGCGCGGTCCTGTGCGTGCACGGGGGTTTGAGTCCGCTGATCGACATGGTGGATAAGATCCGCTTGCTCGACCGCAAGCAGGAGGTGCCGCACGAAGGGGCCATGTGTGACCTGCTGTGGTCGGATCCGGACGAGATTGACGGCTGGGGCCTGTCGCCGCGCGGCGCGGGGTTCCTGTTTGGCGCCGACATTGTCAAGGTATTCAACCACCGCAACGACCTCAGCCTTATCGCGCGCGCGCACCAGCTTGTCATGGAAGGGTTCAAGGAAATGTTTGATGCGAGCATCGTCACGGTATGGTCGGCGCCAAACTACTGCTACCGCTGCGGCAACGTGGCCGCGCTGCTCGAGCTGTCCGAGGACGAGTCCGGCCTGGGCGTGCTGGCGCGGAGCAATGGCGAGGTGAATCGGAGCGATGGAGGGGTTGGGCCGCGCGGCGTGCTGATGGAGAATGACCTCATGGGCGCAAGGAGCGGGCCGGCGAGGAGATACCGCGTCTTTCAGGCGGCGCCGCAGGACTCGAGGGGGATGCCAGCTAAGAAACCGGTGGCTGATTACTTCTTGTAATGAACCGATGTTCTGTGTTATGATGAAAACGAACCATGACAGAATGGTGAATGGTTGGCTGGGTTGGGTTGGAGTGACTGATGCCATGTCTGGACGTCAAGCCAGGGCAAAGACTCTTTTTTTATTGTATTGTATCATCCTATACCACGAATCTGACACCGCATGGCCCAACCCCTACCAAACTGAGTCCCTACCAAACTGAGCAAGTCTTTTTTAGAAGTTTTGCCGCATCCCACCAGCTGCTCCTATCTGGTCCCTTCACATCCGCCTCTACGACCAGCCCCTATAACGCCGTTACTGGACCCTGATACATTAACGCCCCGATCGCTCGTGACGTTGTCCTGTCGGCGGCCGCCCCGTTGGTGTTGCTATTGGGCATGTTACCAGAAACCGATCCCTTGCATGGGGTGGGTGAGGATACGCTCTAAAATAGGGGGTGTGGGAATCTGTATCGCACACGACGTTGAATGGGTATGGTTCATTGAGATGTAGTGGAGCTAGCATCTGGATGTAGAGGAATGTTGGCCAAATCTCCTTTGTCTGGTACCTTCCGGTGAATGCATTCCCCACGGAATATGGAGACTTGATGCCCCGTGAGACAGCCAGGACGGACGAAGCAAGCAAGATAGTTAGTTCGTTAGGATCAGGTAATGAATGGAGGTTCTACGCAAGACATTAGAGAGTCTGCATCATGCGCTCTGGGGGGTAGCGGGCGAAGTTGAACAGTGCAGGAGTGGAAGAAAGGGGCGGGAACTACGTCGTTAGCCATTATAACCCGGGCAGGTACGCAGATAGTATGCCAATACAGCTACCCCGGAATGTCACACACGCAACTGATGATGCTCAAGTACCTGCTATATGCCGCAAATCGACTCCTACAAGTGGCTGGTTTTTGATATTTGCATCTGCGGACACTGACTTTGTTATATGGAGTACAATGAAGCTGTTCTACCTAATTCGAACTTTTTTAGGTTGGCGGAATTACTGTGGTGTCACGTTGTCTTGAGAGATATGGAGATATTTGGTATACTAATCAATCTGTTCAGTGCTGGCCGTTGACCATACAATGAGGGCATGTCAAAGGCCTGAAAGCTACTGTAAACCTTTTCCAAGGCTAGCTTTCCCATAGCTACCTTTCCCATAGCTACCTTTCCCAAAGCTACCTCTCCCAAAGCTACCATAGTCCACTCATACACCTACCCAGTTGCGGTGTTCAGATTCTTCCAATCAATGGCTTACCACTGCTGCTCCCAGTCGGGCAGAACGCTGTTTCGCAGGTCATCAAAGTTCTGCTTGTCAATCTCCATAGCCACCCTATCGTTCTCGGCTCCTGACAGTTCGTATCGTAGTCTGGATTCGGCATACTTAGTCCACAGGTTAGCGCAAAGGGCTGACCACTGCTGGAGGTGCTTCCGCCGCTGACAAGCAGAACACATTCTTGGAAAGGTACCACCCTCGGGGATTGTCTTGGGAAGATACCAGATGGAGATGCCGGTCAGCATGCGGGGCTTGATGCTATGCGGGCAAAAGACGCACTGCAAGTCCAAGCGGCAAGCCGGACACTCGTTGTTGTTTCGCAGCCACCGTTTGAGACAGCGGTGGCCGAAGACGTGTCCGCAGGGAAGAAGACACGGAACTGTATCCGGCGGGCTGTAAGTCTCAAAGACATCATCCGGTGGAAGAGTGAGCTTGGATTCCATGCAGATTGGGCACACAATGTTGTCATCAGTTTGGCAAAAGGTCCAAATCGGATCCGGCGTGAAATGGCCCTCTTGGTCGGCTGGGTCATCGGGAGGGTTGTTAGCCGCGTTACTGGCCGGAGCGTGAGCGTGGATGTGAGCCTGGTGTTGAGCTTGGCCGTGAGCTTGGCCGTGAGCTGGACCGCCATCAGCCGGAGCATCAGCGGGAGCGTTAGCGGGATCGTGAACTGGATTATCAGCCATTTTGGTGGGTGTTGGTGCAAATGGAGTAATCAGAGGGGGATTGCAACGGGGGGTCACTGCATTTATATACACCGGGAGACATTAGATTGACAAAGTGACAACGGAGCTGTTCAAGCCAGGGTATACCGATGATGGAGTGAATTTGGTTTGCGAAAATCAGGCGAAAGGGACATAATCATCATGTCTCACCGGACAGGGTGACTATTCCGAGAGGCAAAGCCAAGGGGAAATAACCTTCCGTTGGTCCAACCGCTCCGCACAAGCCCGATAAGTCAAGGAAAATGTGAGGCTCCGGGTGACATCCTGGGGCAAGTAACGTTTATGCCATTTCATTCCATGTACAGTACAAGTAGAAGCCCCCCCAAGGCCTAGGCAATACGGATCATGACGCCTCCGTATTCGACTGTTCTGCTGCCTTCTCCTTTTGCTTCTTCTCGTACTCGATAATTTGCTTGCTCCAACTGCCAGAAACAACCACGGTTAGCGATGCCATCCAACCAAGAGAAGTCACCAACATACTATCTGCTTGGGTAGAATCGATCGGGCTCGGGCATCTTGTGGCGGTACTCCAACTCGGCGCTCAGCTTCCACACCATTGCCGTGATGCCGAAGATGACGACTGTGAAAAACGCCGTGTTGGCCTTCCAATTGGCCGGCTGCGAATACCAACCACCGGCCGGCGACCAGACGTGCTTGGGATAGCTGCGAGTTGGGTGTGATTAGAGACTGGGAAGTTGCCGACCTTCGACCGAAAGACTTACGGGATCTTGCGCCCGCCGCCCTAGAACGTCAAAGTCTATAATCAGTAAATTGAAGGTAAACTCAAGCAGAAAAAAACGTACCATTGTAAGTCGTCTGACTGGTGTGGAAAGAGCGCGGGATAGGTGACGGCGGTAGAAGAATGCGATGTTGAACCTCGAATGTCGTCGTTGTCGAGGTTGTGCAAGCCAATCAATCGCCGCGAATTGGAGCTGCATGCATACGGATACGAATGGGGCATTACCTCACGTCTGTACGGTAACGTTACTGTACTGTGTAAGGTGCATCGTGTAAGTTACAAAAATGCGCCAAGCATAAGGTAATTATGTCAGCCAATCATTCCCCTAACCCTGCAACGGCATTGGGCCGAGACGGAAGCTCCATCTCGCGCATTGGAGAACTTTTTTCCTCTCCGTGTCTGACGGCGACTTGGGAGGAAAGGCACCACACGCGACCGGCAGCACACCACCAAGTGCCAAACTGCAGTCCGCGTCTTTGTCCACGACCGGGTCCCGGCACGCACCGCGAACCTCACCCGGGTTTTCGAACCCAATTCCAGCTCCAGAGCATCGCCCATGAAGAGGTTACGACTCGACCGATGGACGGGCCAGTTGCTCGTGGCTCGCCCCGGAGCTTCGCCGGTCTCGACTTCCTTAGCCGCTTTCCGACCTGCATCTGCTCCTAGATGCGCCGCCGTGCGGCATCAATCCACAGCCGCAACACCATTTACGGAAGATAGTATCCCGGACGACCATGACGGGACAGATCACACACGCTTTCCTCCCCTCGAGAAGCTCCCTCCGCGATCAACCAGTCTCCCATCTCCACTACCCGAGCGGGCGCTGCAGTCGCCGAAATTGGCCGCTCTGCATGCCCGGTTATCCCTTTCTCAAAAGCTTCCTCTCCAGACGCTCGCACGAGCGCTGGTTGACGCCTCAGCCGACAAGAACCCCCAATTCAACAATTCGAACCTCGCTTTTGTCGGCATGACCCTTATCAACTACCACGTCGCCGAGTGGCTCATGTGCCGGTTTCCGCGCCTGCCCATGGAGGTCTTGTATAGCGCCATGAAGGCCTATGCCGGCCCCACGGCGCTGCACCAAGTAGCACGGTCATGGGGCATCGAGTACGCCGCCGCGCCAGGCGGTGAGGTTGACCCGGGCCTGCTGCAGTTCTCGCTGAAGGAAAGGGGCGATGCCATGACAACCTTTGGCTACAAACGCGCAGAGGCCGAATACCTCGACAAGTACAAGTTCCGCCACGGCATCAGCAGCCGCGTGGTGCTCGACGACGACTTTGGCGAGACGGTCCACAACCGGCTGAGCAACGAGGCCCTGGCCGCGCGGCCCGACACCGAGTACGGCAACGAGCTGACGCGGTCGCTGGCCGAGATGGCCTTTGCCACGTGCGCGCGGGCCATCGTCGGCGCCATCTACGCGCACTGCGGGCGCGAGACGGTCAAGGACTTTGTCAACGCGCACGTGCTCTCGCGGACGCTCGACATATCTAAACTCTTCAGCTTCAGAAAGCCCACGACGGAGCTCTCGCTGCTGTGCGCCCGCGAGGACTTTGAGCCGCCCGTCGCCCGCCTGCTCTCCGAGACGGGTCGCCTCTCGCGCACGCCGGTATTCGTGGTCGGCATCTACTCGGGCAACGACAAGCTCGGCGAGGCGGCCGGCTCCACCCTCGAGCAGGCCCGCTACAAGGCCGCCACGAACGCTCTTAAAAGCTGGTACCTGTACAGCCCCGGCGAACACGTGCGCGTGCCCAGCGACATGCTGAGCGAGGGTGCTAAGCCCTGGGAGCCCGTGTACATGGATATTGGTGAGATTATTGCGCGGTAAATGGGCTCGGTCGAGGTGGCAGAGGCTGCGAAGCTCCGAAATCGATGCTGCAGAGCAGCGCTCGAGGGGTGAGAAGGAGAGCGACGGGATAGAATTTCCCTTCTTCCACGTTCTAGCACGGGAAAGGGAAAACACATATTGTACGATTTAGCACATCAGGACATCCATCTGCATGGGCTGGCAACGCGGCGCTTCCCGGGCGCGGTTGATTTATGGATGGAGTTGGGGAGAGAGACACGAGACCCGCCTCTCAGGCCGTGTCAGTGTAGTAGTCAGTGTATATGTATAGTATTTTACCATACTACTAGAAGGCGCCACGTAGAAACAATGTATCTCGCACGCCTCATCGGAGAGTGTGCTCCTGTTATTAGATACCTGAAGCTTTGGTATACGTCACTACATTTTCACCCTCGCCATATAGGTAGGTATAAACCGAGCACCCGGAGCCCTTCGAAACGCCAACACTTCTATAAAGAACAGCATCATCAAC
This sequence comes from Canariomyces notabilis, assembly GCF_033297395.1. NCBI lineage: Eukaryota > Fungi > Ascomycota > Sordariomycetes > Sordariales > Chaetomiaceae > Canariomyces > Canariomyces notabilis. Next base: position 41,161 of record NW_027041858.1, read on the forward strand.
CACCCACTCTCTTCCCCTCCCAGTATATAAACCCAATAGACCCTTCCAGCACAACAGCGCCAGCCGCTCAAACTAACTAAAATGATCCCCCTCCCCCCACCTCCCAAGCAAAACCCCGCGCCTGACGAGGGCCCGGAACCGCTCCTCAGCCTGCGCCTCGAGGCGGCGCTTCCTCTTGCGCTCGTAGACGGCGCGCACCGTGGCGCGGATTTGTTCTTTACCCTCGGCGTAATTGGCGCGCGCCAGGCGCACCACATCGTCGACTTGTTTTGGGGTGTAAACAAAGTTCCACGTGCTCATGTAGTCGCTCATAGCCACGTCGACGCCCGGCACGGCGACCTCGTTGGCCAGGAGGGGAAGGTACGCCACAGCGATGCCCGCGTCCGGCGACGTCAGACGCCACGACGAGGTATCGTCCACAGGCGGCGGCGGCGGGTGGTCTGACGACCGCTCCTCGGTCGTGCCGACCCATACCGTGCAGTAGCCTAGTTCGGTGGTGGCTTTGGTTTGTTTTTGGGCTTCGGTTTGGGGTTCGACGGATTCTTCTTGCCCGTTAATAGGGGTCGTGGTGGCGTTGCCACTGGCTTTCGGAACGGCGGCCGGGTGCAGGGCTTGTTGATCCGTCTTGGCTTGGGCGACTTTGCCTTCTGCCTCGGCAGCGGAGTGGGCTTGGGCCTGGTCCAGCTCGGCGGCGGCTTCGGCGGGCGGCTCGGAGGGTTTGGGCCAGCCGATGCCTACCGGCCAGCCCTTGATACCTCGCTGTCGGGCGTAGCCTTCTACGACGGAGAGCCAGTTGTCGGTTTTGATATCGGCTGAAGCGTCGAATGCTATGATAAGATCCACGTCGCGGCCGGGCCGGAGAAGAGGATAGATGGGTAGGTTGTTGGACATGCCGGCGTCCATGAGTTGAATGTACTGGTTGTCGTAGACTCCTTGGGGCACTGCCTGCGGGAGTTTGCCGTACATGCCGTGGACTGGGTTAGGGATAGTCGCCGGCTCGATGGGGTGGACCATGCTGAGATCTTTGTTATGGCCCCATATTAGCTCGTCAACCGCGGTGAAGCCGGCAATACTCTGGACGAGCGGCCTGATCTCGCGGTAGTAATGGCTCAGAGTTGCGCAAAATGCGCTGCCCCAAATCCCCAAGAGTAAGGGCATACGAATCTCCGGCAGGCGAAACCCAGAAGGCTCAGGCACGTCTGAGCCATTTTTGAACCTTCGGCCTAGCGCCCATGTAGGAATCCCGGCTGAGAATTCCTCGCAAAAGAACTCGTAGGGCGTGATCTCGAACCACTGAAACCACGCCTCTCTTCTGGCCCGATCCTTGGCCTCCTCTGAGATGGACCCCGGGCCGCCATAATCTGGAGAATCCAACTCGGGTATCTCGTGCCGCACTGCAGTATAGATGGGCAGTGGATTTTGGCCGTATCGTATGAATTCTGCCTGGTTTGACAGCTTGAAATCCTTCTCGTTCACCCCCAACTCATTTTTTGGAACTAACAATCTCGCAGCCAGGAGTATCCCGTAAATGTCGACGAGCCCAAACTCGGCCCCGGGGTCGCCCTTGAGTTTCTCCACCAAGCCGCTTAGCAGGTACTTATTTGTCGGAGAAGACATTAGAGAAACGAAGGCCACGGGCGGGTATGCGATGTGAGTGCCAAGCCGAGCCTTGAGGTGGTCGATAGCTCGCCGAAAATCGGCCCCTGTCACCGACGAGTAATACAGCGTCTGAAGCCAGCAAGAGCCACTGACGCCCGACAAATAGGTGATGCAGTCGAAGAGCCCATCCTCTACCGTTGCTAGGTAAGACCCTGTCCCGGCGACGAGTGCCCTCAGACCACCTCCAGAACCGCACATGGCGATGGTCGGGATGTCGTCTGGGTGAATATCCTCCTCATTCAGCCCAAGATACCTGGCTAGCGCAGGCACAATGACCTTCTTTCTACGCTCTAGGAACGTCTTCTCGTCGTCGCAGAGGTCGTCCGAGACACGAACGTTTGCCGAGTAGCGAATCTCGGGGTGGATAAATGGATCATGTGCCTCCTGCCAGATTTCGGCGGCCAGTGATCCGGGAGCCATGTTCAACTCGCGCTGCAGCTTTCTGACGTAGCCGGGTATGTTCCTCGTCCACTCGGGCATGATCAAGTCGACCACCTTTTCGGACAGGCCGTCTGTTGACGGAACAAGCGACTCGAGGTTCCGGACAAATCTGTTCCACGCGCTCGCGCTCTCGTCGCACTCGCCCTCAGCATCACGGGTCTGGTCTGATGTTACCCGGGGATTCCCTGGGGCCAGATTTCTCCTAATACCGTCGCTATGCTGGAATGCATCAGCCGGGTAAAGCCAGACCGCAAACAAGCCGCTGGTGGCAGCCACCGCTATCAGTTTAGATAGGCGCACTTTCGGTTTGGCATCATGCCGTGGTAAGATCAGGTAGCGCTGTGAGGGCGGAAAGCCCCTAGTCTCTGGTTTGGGCCTTTTGCTGAGGAAACCGACGCTTCTCTGAGAAAAGGTCAACAGCCTTAAGCCGTTGAGGCTCGCGATGTTTCTTGAGTGCAGACCCATGGTGGCTCGGAGCCAACAGAGGGACTGTCAAACATTTATTGCACTATTATCCGTATCGGCGTTCCCACATGGTCCTGCTGATGGTGCTGTTTCTCGTCACGCTCATGTTAATGTTAGCAGACAATGTCGCGAAGAGCAGTTCTGTCATGGAAAATTCAATTCTCAATTAACGTTTATGGTCCGATGTGGTGTTGCGGCTCCTTGACATCATCGGTCTCCATGCAGGAAAAAGCTGCACGGATTGGGAATGTGAACAGGGGGCCCGGCCCGCTCTGATCGATCCATAACAAGTCTTCTAGATCTTCGACCATTACCCAAAGAACGGACCTCGCCGAGCGGCCGAGGATTCTTCCACCCCTGAATGGATAACCAAGGGACCGATTAACTTGCATTGTACGGAGCAAATACCTTCAGAATGCATGCCATGGGCAACCATCCTTGGGAGGTCTGGTTAAGGGCGGATTCCCTCCGTGTCGGCCTTGCTTGGGTTTGGATGAATCGGATCCGAAAAGAGTCGATGAACGGGCCCTTTGCTGAGCCGATGGAAAGTGAAAAGCCGAGTCTCGGCCGATCCAAGCACACCTCACAGCGAATCATGTGCCGCCATCCAACCAAACACCGTGCTGCGAAGGACCTGGCATGGGCGCCCCTTCCCCCTATCCCGCGCTCACACCACCAATCGTGAGATACCTGCCCGTTAGATCGAGGCCCAATGCGCGGCTGCCAAGTAGTAGAGTGGTGACGTTGAGCTGCTGCTGCACGACAGCAGCCATAGATCTTTTCGCATATCATGACTGTGCTGAGAAGCATGAAGAGATGCGGTTTGCTCCGTATAAGCGAAGACATCGCAGCAGCGAGAGCAGAGATTGCCAAGCCTCGGTAAATTGTACCCAGGGGTTTTGGGAGCTTCATTTTCCCAATTTCGATCGACTTCCTCAATCCCAGCAATCACGCGTGGCTGACATGGCATGTCACACCAACTCAAAACTTTTCTCGATAAAGAAGCAAAACTGCTTGGCCATCACTTCAATCGAGTGATGGCTCTCTTGATGTCGATTCAAGCTTCACAGATTGAAACACTCAATCCAATGAAGAGATGGCGACAAACCCGTTGTGTAACTTACGTCCAACGGACCATGGCCAATGCTGCATCGTTGGGGCACAAGGTTCCCCAGAGCCTCAAGGACCTCGCGGATCCGTGTGCAGTCCTTGAATCGAGTTCCTGATCTCAAGTGATCCCTAACTTACAGTACCACAATGAGGCGTCTTCGAGTTGGATTCGGTGTCCTCAATTCGGAGCGACACCATTGCTACGTCGGAAAGCCCACTTGGTAAGATGCACATTCGCTGACACTGTTGCTGAGATACGAATGTTCTAGTAGTGTAGTATACAGGAGGACGGAGAAGTATATGTACGGCCATTGACGGGACAGTGGGGTCGGGTGTGGGCAACCGGGGTAGAGTTAAGTAGACCCATCACCATCGATGACATCGATGGAGAACGGCGTCTTCAGTCACAGATACGAGTTGAGGTGTTCTCGTAAAAGCAAGCAAAGAGTGTCCAATGCCATGTTCTCTGTCGTCCTGCGGGAGCAAATGAGCATCCTGAGGCCGAGATCTTGGTGCTTGGTCAGGCAGGGGAACCGGCAGCCATTGGCAAGCCTCCAGCAAATCACAGGTCTTGGTTGGCCCCTGCCTGCAGTCATTTTAACCCATCCTGAACCCCTGCACTGGATCTCCCCCCAAAGCATCAGTGCCCAGCACAACCCCCTTTTGCTCCAGCGAAACAGACAGACGTTCATCTCCCTGTCTGTCGCACCCTAAATTTTTCCCTTCAACGACCGCGACACGGTTCATCCTCGTATCCTCACTTTGACCCTTTGTCCTTCTCAACACTCTTTTCTTGTCCTATTCCGACGCTGTCAAGCGTTACACTTTTCAGAATTCGCGTAGCAATTGCCTTTCCGCGGTGCACGCCTTGCCGAAACGCGACTCCCGAGGCTCTTTTTCTGCCTGAATTGGTATGTGAAGAATTCCCACCTCCCACTTCCTACCGACGTCGATATCGAGCGCCATTGCACGTCCCAGCCGATGGCGTTGGCGAAGCTGCACCATTTCCTGTGTGTCGATGGCGGCAGCTGTATATTGTCTTCGGACGTCGCGCCCTCGACCATCCTGACACAGCAATGAAGCTTTGCTAGTGCTTTTCACCGTACCACTGTGTTCCACATGGAAAAAGCTAATCCAAACGGCCGGTTCTAACTGACGTGTTCTTTCTGCGCACAGATTTCGTACCTTCCTCTCGTTCCATAATCCTCGAGTGGTCCATTACCACAACCTTTTACAATGGGTAAGCTCTTGCTTTCTGTTTCTTCGCCCGAAGTGTCTGTTTGGGGAGCAAACTGCAGGAATCATCATCCCCGGAATGGCACCAAGGCAACCCCTTCCCGAGCTCGAAGTGATCCGAAAACGACGCCCTTAGCTCCCCCCGCTTTCCGCTCTCCTCCCTACCAAGACTGTCTCACATGCTCCGACACCATCCTTATATCTTTCTGCCATTTGCCGTTTCTGGGAAGATTCTCTTGAGGGACAAGACCATCATACCATCGGGAATACGCTATAAGCAACAACCATCAAGATGAGCTTTGCTACCGTTGTTCCCCATGGCTCCGATACTCGCCCCAAGAATGTGCGGTTCGAGGGTAGCCCTGGGAGACCTCTTCCTGAATCTGGCGCGATCTCTCGGCCAGGTTTCATGCTTCCAGTCAGCGGTCCGTCCTCGAATGGGAACAGGGACGAGATGAGAACACCTTGCCTGAGGCTGTTGGATGCTGGAGATACTTCGATGCTCACCTCAGCCAACCTCCTTTCTCATGGCGAACTTGTTCATACATCCATCGAGTCAATACTGAATCGGAAGCACCCTTCGCGGAGGCCCTTTGACAGTCAGGCTCCAGATTTGGCCCCAAAACAACCCTTTACTATTATCATCGGCAAACTGTCTTGGAAGTTGCTAATTTTCCTTTTGTAGCAGCAAACGGTATTCTCACCGGTCCCCAACCCCCAGCCCCCGCCCACCCTGCGCCACTTGGCGGATCGCAAGCGTCAAATTCAGAGGGTTTTCGAGGAGCTCCATCGTCTGACTCTGTGGTCACAGCCCCCCCAGCAGCTACGAGCGATAACAGGAACATTGTTCGCAGGAAGCTGACGGGCTACGTTGGCTTCGCGAACCTGCCCAACCAATGGCACCGCAAGAGCGTCCGGAAGGGCTTCAACTTCAATGTTATGGTTGTTGGTACGTTATCCGTTTTGGTCCTGACACTTGCGGCTCTCTAACGGCCATCCAGGTGAATCCGGTCTCGGAAAGTCAACACTCGTCAACACCCTCTTCAACACCTCCCTGTACCCGCCCAAGGAGCGCAAGGGCCCCAGCTTGGACATTATTCCAAAGACCGTCACGATCCAGTCCATCAGCGCCGATATCGAGGAGGCGGGCGTGCGTCTGCGGCTAACGGTCGTCGACACGCCTGGCTTTGGCGACTTTGTTAACAACGACGAGTCTTGGCGGCCGATTGTCGACAACATCGAGCAACGTTTCGATGCTTACCTGGATGCTGAGAACAAAGTCAACCGTATGAACATTGTCGACAACCGTATCCACGCCTGCGTCTTCTTCATCCAGCCCACTGGCCACTCCCTGAAGCCTTTGGACATCGAGGTCATGAAGCGGCTGCACACCAAGGTCAACCTTATCCCGGTCATTGCCAAGGCCGATACCCTGACGGATGATGAGGTGGCCGCCTTCAAGGCCAGAGTGAGTGCAGAACGCGGATCGCCGTACGAATTGAGGCTAATAACATATCCCTAGATCCTTGCGGATATCAAATTTCACAAGGTCCAAATCTTCGAGGGTCCCCGCTACGAGCTCGATGACGAGGAGACCATCGCTGAGAACAACGAGATCATGTCCAAGGTTCCGTTCGCCGTTGTTGGTGCCAATAACGAGATCACCAATGCAGATGGGCGCAAGGTCCGTGGCCGTCGCTATCCTTGGGGTGTCATCGAGGTGGACAACGAGGAGCACTGCGACTTTGTCAAGCTGCGTCAGATGCTCATCCGCACCCACATGGAGGAACTCAAGGAGCACACCAACAACGTGCTCTATGAGAACTACCGTACAGACAAGCTCATTGCTATGGGCGTCTCGCAAGACCCGAGCGTGTTCAAGGAGGTCAACCCTGCCGTCAAGCAGGAAGAGGAGCGTGCGCTCCACGAACAGAAGCTTGCCAAAATGGAGGCCGAGATGAAGATGGTATTCCAGCAAAAGGTCGCCGAGAAGGAGTCAAAGCTGAAACAGAGCGAGGAGGAGCTGTACGCTCGTCACCGGGAGATGAAGGAGCAGCTGGAGCGGCAACGACTTGAGCTCGAGGAGAAGAAATCGAGGGTGGAGAGCGGACGGCCACTGGAAAAGGAGAAGAGGAAGGGCTTCTCACTCCGGTAACCTTGCCGTGTGTTGGCACCTCTCGCGTTATCTTACTTCTACGACCCGTCTCAGTATCATGATGCCACCCGATACCAGCTCGCCGCTTTATTCTTCTTATACTTTTGTCGTTTCATATTGTCTCACTTCTTAATCACAACCCCTTAATACTCGCGGAAAAGATCGTTCGGAAGCCCCCATGAGCTCTTACAACGGCTCGGTCCGAGTTGTTGCCAGGTGCTTAACGCTACCAACGAGATGGTCGGGACAGGTTTCCTCTATCGTCTCGGGTGAGGGTCCGGTCGGTTATCTCAAGGTCCTACGCAAATGTAATTGGCTTTGGTGGAGTTCGGACTCGATACTTCATGGCCCGAGCGGGATCGAAAAAAACAGGAATACTATAATTTCGGGTTGGAGTGGGTATGACGGCGGCGTTGCTGAGAATGTCGGACATCGGGATGGAATATATTTCATGGCCAGAGATGCCCCGAGCTTCTCTCGACTTCAGCCCACCGTACTCCCTTGTTCGCGATACTGATTGGCTTCGTCGACACTTTCCCGTCAGACCAATCCGCCCATGTCCTTGGACACGAGATCTGTTTGCCTCAAAAATGTCGGCAATTACAAAAGAGACGGCCGTCTCTGGGAAGGGTGGTGAGGGAAGATGGCAGCCGTGCGGGAACAGGATCGGGGAGACTCCTTGGATGAAGGCGCTACGACCGGCTATCCAACCTATTATCTCATGACGAGTTTTCGAGGGTCGGAGGAGAACGTGACGTCTATTTCTTTTATCATACCCCTTACATCTTCCTGTCTTTCGTTGTTTGCGCCTCCCGTCAGAGCGGTAAAAATTCTTCTCTACACACTCGGCCGTCGCCATACCCCTTTTAGCTGCTTTTATCTCCCCTAGGCTTCACAGCTATCCTCAAAGTACCCGTAGCCTGCTATTTCGCTCAACTTTTTCCTTCCTCGTTTGTGGTTTAGCTTAGTGTCTGTGTCTGAATAAAAGGATCTGTTTTCCCACTGCGTTGCGTGCTCCAACTCCTCGAATTATAGCATTTCTTGGATTGTCACTTTGCGATGCTATGGCTTTCAATTACAAGGTCCGCTTCGCCATGAACTTGCTCGTCGCCATGATCGCGGTCATTGTCATGCCCCAGCAAGGCTCTCGATGGCGGGTATGGGCATCTTTGTACGGCACAGCCATGTTTACGTTCTGAGGCCGCTACAATGCCCCCCTGGTTTGTTCGGTAGCGCCTGACTTGAAGGCAAGGGTCAACGCAAAAACTCGAATTTCAACACCAAAACAGCCACTTTTTCCCTGCAAGTAGGACTGGAATGAAACGGTCGGTTAGTGTTTTACTAGATGCTCTATTTTTTTGCGTTGATTTAGCTTTTTTCAGTGTTGAGAGAGATCTTTTTGAATCTGGGTCTAAGGGCCCTGTCGGGAGTTCTGCGCTAACGAACGAACCAGCATTGAATTGTACCTACAGGCGGGTGCAGAAGCAGAGTCAGCGTCAGCAACTAGAAACAGGCGGAAACACGCTTCACTGCCCAAGGTAAAGTCATTGTATGTTATGGATTGGCACAATGAGAAGTATGATACCATATTGCTGTTATTATACATGTACAAATAGAGTACAGGGATGGTCTATTGTTGTCTCGCGGAAGAGAGTAAGGGGGAAAGGCAAGCAAGCCCATTCGCTCGCTCACCGCTCTGCGACACGACATGACCGAACGGTGGTAATATGGACCCCAGCACCGAACCCATCCTTCTAGAGCTCTGCATGCCCTTTATCCCGTCACCGCGAAACCCTCGACACCGGTTCCGGAAGTCTACCCCTCGGCCGTTCTAGGCCCAGTTGCACCCAGCAGGCTGTTCTACAAATAGTACCTTCCTCATTACAAGCAAACAACGATATACCCGCTCACCTAACCCGCCTCAACTCCTACGCAAATACCAGTTAAACGCCAGCTGGGCGATCTTTGGCGAGAAAGGAGTGGGCACCTCGGACAGGCCGGGGCGGGCGACGGGGTGGCGGAGGTAGACGGCGGCGCAGATCCTGTGGTTGACCTCGAGGTAGCGGGGGATGAAGGCAAAGGGGGACATCCAGTCGCGGGGTCTGTAGGGGAGGCTGTTGCCACGTGCTTTGCGGCCGCCGGTCCCTTGGAAGGCCTTGAGGATGTTTTTTCTTTGTTGCGACGACAGCTGCTTCCACAGCTTCGATCTTATCACGAGCTTGTTGCTCTTGCTCTTGCTCTCGTCTGAAGAGGCTTCTTCGCTTGCCGGCTTCGCTGACTGGTCGTTGACGTGTTGCTCCATCGACTTGTTTTGGCGCTCCGCCGGTGTGAGGGAAAGGTAATCCAGCATGGCCTCTATTTTGCTCGCGAACCAGTTGCCCTTCTTGTCCCCCTTTTCCGTCTTGCCGTCCGTGGCTGTGGCCGTGGTCGGCGGCTTGACGGCTTTTGCCAGGACCGACTTCATTTCCTTGACCATCTTGCGCAGGTACTGCTTATCCTTGGCTTGGAGATGCCTGCCGCGGTAGCGGTTCGACGCCGAGTAGGCGACCTTCTTGAGCTCCTCAAAAAATTCGAGGTTCTGCTTCCGGATCGCTTCTTCGTCTAGATCTTCTTCAGCGCCTGCAGCGGCTTCCTTTTTCGCGGCCTTGGCAGCGTCTGGCTTGTAAAGGCGCGGTCTCGCGACTTTGAGTGCCTTGGGTTTGGACCGGTCTGGTTTGCCCGTTGCCGTCATGACCCGCTTGGGATCAACTTGGAACATGTCGCCTGGGTTGAGCAGATAGCCGGGATGCAGCATCTAAGATTGGGAGATAGTGGTCAGACTGGGAATCTCACTGTATGAAGCATCAGGGGCAGCAATACCTTCTTCCCATTCACTTTCACGGCACCGTGCAGCACGAATTGGCGAGCCTGTCTTGCGCTACTGGCAAAGAGGGCCCTGAAAATGGCGATATCCAGGCGGCGCTCCATGGGAGCAAACGACATTTGCATGTAAGGCGTTGGCTGGTTCAGGTTGCCCCTATTCTTGGACCATTTCTCCGAGGGGTCGAGGCCAACGAGGCCAGAACCACGGCCGGAAGCCTGTTCGCTGCCATCCCTCCTTGCCATGTATGCCGGGTCCATGTTAACGGCTGATAGAGGGCGACGGCTGAACATGCGCTCCCACTGATACTCCTTGATGTGCTCGCCGTGGTAGCCGCGAGTGTAGGATTTGGCTATCCATTTCTGTTGGAAAAAGGTTTTTGCATTGAGGTAGGGTGTTCGTAGCCTGACAAGGTTGTACAGGTTGTACTTGTTCCAGGTTTGCCGAACGCGCTGAACAGGACGGCACGCACGAGGTTAGCAAGTGGGCGGGAGTGACGGTGCAGCAGAGGAGCTTCTGATGGACTCACCGGCCGCCTCAGGCCGTGGAATCTCAATAACCTGCGCTGCTTCATTGTGCTTTTCTGTTCGTGTATGCGAGGACACCCAATTGACCACGTCCCTTCCGTTGTTCAAACCGTCAGGTCGCGTATCAGGGATCCAGGCACCTGGATGGGCAGCGTCGCTGATGCTATCAGGGCCGTAACTTATCAGCCGAAAAGATTTCCAATGCTGCTGCGCCCGACGCGTTAGTCTCACGTGAGGCTGCGATTGCTGGGCGCTCCAGCCACTCAAAGCTGCAGTCAGGAATTGTCTTGGATTGGCTTGACGCTCCATTGGAGCTTGGGCGGTGAGAGCCTGCATAAAAAAGTGCAATTGAGGGACTCGATGTGGGGTCATTGACTAGCTCCCGTAGCCTTATTTATTTGCACGCGCTTGCCGATTGCCTCTCCAAAGTGTTATGACAATTGCACAGAGTTAACAAGACAAACATTGACGATTGGAGCTGCTTGGCTGCTGTTGTTCTCCAACTCTAGTCAAGTGGGCTAAAACGGACTACTGACAGATACCTGATCGCCCTGGAACTTTGTAAGTTCAAAAAGTTAGCATTCGGTCTGACTCGCAGTGCCTGGGGCATTTCATCCCGTGTGACTAACTGAAGTATTGTCTGGTATTGTGTGCTATTGTATGGTATTGTGGTTATCGTGCCGCTCAAGGTTGAATACCCCACCAACAATTTTCGAACAGCCTTTCCAGGACTATTTCTCTGTTTCCCTTTCTGCTTTCCAGCAGAGCCACCTCTTGTTCCTTCCCATCAGAGTACAATCGGAAGGTTTTTGCCAAGTCATTGCCAGAACAAGTCGCATGACGATTTGCCTGCAGCGTATCCTTTGACTATTCCTTCTGGCGCATCGGTGCTCTTATCCCAATATGAGCGACGCAGCCGTTCAGGACCAGCCCGAGGTGGCTACTGCCGCTTCAACCAACGAGGCCCAGCCCGTAAACGAAAGCGCCGTTGCTGTTGAATCTACCGACAAGGCCGAACAGAAGGCAGAGGGCGCGTCTGACGCCCAGAGTACCACTGAGAAATCTGCAGAAGAGGCTGCACCCGAGGCGCAGGACGCCAGTGAAAAGGCCGATCAGAAGGCGGAGGAGGCTCCGTCCGCCGCCCAGAATGGCGCTGACAAGACCCCAAACATTCTGAAGACTACGGGTCAGATCGACCGCAAAGACTTTAAGAAGAACAGAAAATATGATCCCAACACCCAGCCAGTGACCGACGACCCGGTCAAGATTCGGAATCAGGTGCGTATCAACCTACGAAAATGGTGTTGTCGCAATTGGGCTGACCCCGCGCACAGGTCGAGTTCTACTTCAGCGACAGCAACTTGCCAGGCGACAAGTTTATGTGGGAGAACACCGGCGGCGAGGAGAACAAGCCCATCTCGCTCAAAACCATCTGCAACTTCAAGCGCATGCGGCAGTTCCAGCCTTACTCAGCCGTCGTCGCCGCCCTCCGCGAGAGCAACTTCCTCGAAATCTCTGGCGAGGAGGGCCAGGAGGTGGTCAAGCGCAAGAAGGCCTACACCTCGTCGACCGATCTCCAGAAAGCTAAGCTTCAAGCGAGCGTCTACGTCAAGGGATTCGGCGACGAGGAGCCATCAACTCAATTCGACATTGAGGCCTTCTTCGCCCCCTACGGCCCTGTCAACTTGGTCAAGCTCCGGCGCACGGCCGAAGACTACTTCAAGGGCTCCGTCTTCGTCGAGTTTGCCAGCGCCGAGCTCGCCGATGCCTTTGTGAAGCTCGACCCCGCCCCGACCTGGAAGGGCCACGAGCTCTTGATCATGAAAAAGCTCGACTACCTCGAAATGAAGAACAGGCAGATCAAGGAGGGTCTGTTGGAGCCCAGCAGTGGCCGAAAGATTTTCTGGGAGGGCAAGGAAAAGGGCTTGCGCGGCGGACGTGGCGGTGCCCGGGGCGGCCGTGGTGGAAGCCGCGATGGGAATAACGACGACTGGAAGAAGCGACGTGAGGGCGACCAGAAGAACGGGTTCAAGCACGGTGGTCGGGGCCGTGGTAGGGGCAGAGGCAGGGGTGGCCGCGGTGGTCGTGAGCGCGATAACAAGGGCCGCGAGGAGAAGAAGACCGAGGAGGTCAAGAAAAGCACTAATGAGTATGTCTCTCTTTCCTCTCCCTCTCAGCACCCATGCTCTTGCTAACAGGCAGCGCAGTGTTCAAATTCCCACCATCCAGTCTACTGCCGAGCCCAACGGTAAGCGGGCCAGGGAAGATGATGGCGATTCGGCGCCTCCGGCAAAGAAGGTCGACACCAAGACGGAGGCCGTGGCGGCGCAATAGGGGCGGCGTTTTGTGCCAGGTTTGCGGACTGTTCTGGGTTTACAGGTCCGTGGCTGATATCCGACCGGGCTGTACAATTTTATTCTCCTGGACGGCGTTTCGGGCTGGTCTTTGCTTTTTAGATGGGAGGGGCCTCCAGAAAATATGCGTTGGGAATATGCTGTGAAATGGACTTCGGTTTGGCAACTCCGGTGCGAGACATTGTGCCAGGGTTTCGGACAGAGCGGCTCAGTCTTCTTGATTTTGAATCTGACATCCCAACAAGATGAGCGAAGCTTTTAGCCGAATAGAGTGGCCATCCAGCATCATGATTTTGCGGCATCTCGAGCTGTCATTTCTAAGCATCTGTGTTCCTCAGTCCGACAGCGCATGGAGCATGGTAGCGGGCTGGAGTGATAAAAGTAGGGACATACTTTCGCCAGCTACTTGGAGAACACAACAATTGCATACAGATCTTGGCTTGATTGAATCTACAGTGAATAGAGATAACCATTATTATAGCCCGATTCGATGATGCTGGTGACCTGGTAACCCCTTGGATTACCCCCCTTGGACTATGACATCTACATTGACCATGAGGTCGGGGTAAGGGGGGTGAGGTCGATTCGGGTGAATCTGTGCAACAAGCATTGACAAGAGAGGGAAATGTTACAGGGACAGTTCGATGGACATATTTAACTCACCACTTTATCTTCTTCACTCATCTGGGCGTACCCGGGTTGACACAGATCAGCCTGGCCTGTCAACACGTGCCAAATCGAGCCAGGTCCATTCCCTGCCATTCTATATAGATATGGCATGAAGCAAGACTGCTCCCTCGTCACTCGTTGAATAAGAAGATAAGCATATAGGGCACGGGAGTAATACTTTTACATCCGGCGCATTAGAAGTCAAGAGGGAAGAAACCCTACACAGCCGTAAACCTGAAGAACCCTGTCCTGCCTAGCCCAGTGACATGAGATAGTAAGCGTACCGCGTGAATTTCACACAGCCATTACAAGCAAGTTCCGTGGACCTCCAACCCCAAAAGAAGACGCATACCCGCCCCAGAGAAGAGCAGCAAGCTAATATATCAAGCAGCATACAATTGCCAGACAGTGCCTAGCGGAAGCAAGTCCAAAACCTAGCCCTGGTCCACACGAAATCTTCTCAACCTGTCCGCAATCCGCTCAGATAGTGACCTCACCCGGCTTAACCGGCCGGATTACTCCTCAGCAAGTCATACAGTGCCTGATCGCCAGCCGCATCCATGTTACTGTAGGCATGGTTAGACAGATTCATGGATCTGTGGGCGTTGCCGCCGTGTGCGTGCGAGGCGTGTGGGCCATGTGCGCCGTGACCGCCATGCGATGCCGAGCCGGCAGCAACAGCAGTAGTCGAGTAGGCGTTGGCGCCGCTGGTAGCGGCAGCAGCCGTATTCGAATTGTACCCGGAGGACGGGTTGTTAGTGGCGGCGCCTGCCGTGAAGCCGTACCAGCCCTGTTGGTGGCGGCCGGTACTGCTCGGGGCGTGCGCATGCGACTGCTGTTGGTTCATGTACCCGCTGTAGCTCTGCTGCTGCTGTCGCTGCTGCTGCGGTGGCTGCTGCGATTGCTGCTGTTGATGCTGGGCATACATGCCGGACGAGCTTCTAGCGTGAGCCTGCGGCTGGGGACGGACTTTGAACCCTTGCAGTGACTGCGACTGCTGTGAGTTAGATGGTACGTTGTATGACGGGGCGGCGGACGCTGCCTGGGTTGTATTGTAGGGGCGCGGATTTCTTGTTTGCGAGGTAGACGCTGCCGAACCCCACTGTGCGCTGCTTGGGGCTGCTACTGAGGTCGATGGATAGGACGTCGCTACATTGTGCGATGCCTCGATAGATGAGGAAGTATTGGCTAGGCGGGTGTTGTAGTTATCAAAGGACGAATAAGAATTGGACGATGTGGAATTGTGGTTGGTGACATATGGCTGGTAGGCGATGCGATCACCGGACGAGTCTGACTGTGCGCTCGCAGCATTCGGATACTGGCCGTAATTGCTGTAGTTGTCCGTCGACATCGGCTGCTGGGCCGCAGCAACAGACGTATACCGTGAGTTATCGACAAGAGACTGCTGCGCTTGGGGCTGACTTTGCCGTGCCGCTGATAAGCTGTTGACAGGAGCATGGGTTTGGGCTCGATTACTCTGCCGTGACTTGGAACGGTCGGGCTGAGCGGCGGCCTGAGACGGTGAAGCGACCGCAGGCTGCGTAGTGTGGGCACTAGCTTGATCCGCACTCGTCCAGCTCGAGGTGTGCTGCGACAGATCACCGTACGGCTGCGAAGCTGGAACAGGCTTCTTAGCCCGGGACTGCATCGGTGAAGATCTGTTCCCGTGGACTGCCGCAGTTGATGAACCCGCCATGGACTGCCAATTGCTCTGTGCAGACATAGAGGTACTAGTTTCAGCAGGCTGGCCGGTCGGGAGACTGCGCCTTGCCGGGGGCTGAGAAACGGGATCAGCCCTTTGAGATTGCTCGACAGCGGTGCTGGCTTGCTTCGTGTACTCCGCAGTAGGTCGCTCCGCCGGTGCCGGATAAGTGTAGCTATGCAACGAGTTCCCGGGAGTCTCTGAAACCGAGTGCGAAACGTATTCCATCTGCGACGGTGAGATGCCGGATTGGGGAAGTTCAGTAGCGGCATTGTTCCCGACTTGGGGGAAGGTCATCCCGGAAGAATGCTGATAGATGCCATGAGAGTGTGCGAAAGTATCTGAAGGGGATTCAATCTCTTGGGGGACTGTGTCTGGGATCTGCGCGTTTACTGTCTCATTGGGGAGCTCGTTGAAATGGTCATGAACTGGGTCTTGAACTTGCTCGCTCACAGTCTCATGCATTGACTCATGAACCGTCTGATGGACTGGTTCGCTCGCCGGCTCAGTATGAAAGCCGGGCGATGGCAAGCCTTCAGGTTCCTCATCCGGGATCGCTATCGGTGCAGAACTCTGTCCACCGGCCTGCTGCTCTGCTGACATGACTTTGCTCTGCCTTGGTTTTGAAGGAGAGCAGACACATTGCAGGCCCTGCAGCAAACAACTCGAGCAGGATGGTTTCTTCTTGTCACACTGCAAACTCTGTAAGCTAGGCTTCAAATGAGCATCGGCTAGTCCAC
The DNA here is from genome assembly GCF_033297395.1 of Canariomyces notabilis. NCBI lineage: Eukaryota > Fungi > Ascomycota > Sordariomycetes > Sordariales > Chaetomiaceae > Canariomyces > Canariomyces notabilis. The sequence goes on from NW_027041858.1 coordinate 57,079, forward strand.
ATACCTTGCCCTTGACATTGGCAAGTCGACAATTGTCGCATATACGCGAAGACCTTGGCTTCTTCTCCGCCACCTCAGGTGTCTGGGTTACGCCTGGACCTGCCACGCCCACATCGCCGTCTTCCGGCGGAGCGGAGGCCGCCGCATCAGATTTCTTTTTCCTCGACCTTTTTGGTTTAGATGCTGGCGTCGCATTTCCGGCCGAGCCTGGCGTGCGGGGCCTATTAGGAGTAGACTGACCGGCGCCTGCACCATCCTTATTGGGATGAACGATGCGTAGGCGCTCTGCGCCGTACTTAACGAGCATGGCCAGGGAATCCTGTTGCAGCTCTGGGGACTGATTGGCAAAGATGTTGAATTGCTCCGCTGAAAGGGTCTTGGGATCGACGCCGGCTTTGCTGAGAAGCTTTATCGCCAAATCTCGGCGCCTTGCTGCCTCTCCTGGAGGAAGGTTAAGAATCGAGTGGATGTGCACGCCGTCATCAGCGGCTGCAGCGACATTGGCACTAACAAGGCCTTCTGGATTACTGCTTGAGCCATCTGGCTGGGTTGGCCCGGTAAAATCGGTTTGCGCATTGTAAAGCTGCCGCGCAGATGAGTCGCTAACGGGCAGGGCGCCCGGCATTTCCGGGGGCAGAACGCTGCCGTCGGGGCCAGTCAGGGCCGTCGAATCCTTCTTCTTACGTCGCTTTTTCGGCTGAGAGCCTTCCCCATCAGGAACCCCATTCTCTGCCTGCCTCCTCTTGGACGGTCTGGGCGTCTTGGGCTTTGGCTCCTTTGGTGGCCTCGGCTCCTTTGGCGGCTTTGGCTCTTTCGGCTTTTTTGCCGGCGTCTTTACGACAGGTGCAGGTGGAGGCGGTGCAAGAAGTTCGATCAACTGGGCGACCGTCTTGTGCATCGGCGTATGCTCGTATTTGAAATCGATGGTCTTGCTCGACTTGGAAAAGGCAATCTTGAGGGACCCTCGACAATCAAAGGCCGGCCGAGCTTCACAGCCTGTCAGCAGGCATAGAAACCAAATCCTGGAGCGAGAGCCTACATAAGTGAATCGGATCTTGTCCAGCCTTTTCGCTCCATTCCCCAATGAGGGTCTTCGCCGGAACTTTGGAAGTCTGGCGACTCCACGCCTGCCACGAGTCCTTGCAGATATACGTGAAGGTCCAGCCCTGCTCGGCTCGCGATACCTGCCGCACAATCCAGTTGCTCCCATCCACCTCATTTAGTGCAGTTATGATGTGTCTGGTGATGGACGTCTGCAGAACCGGGTCGTCGAGAGGCTGGTTGATGAGGGCATCAATCGCGCTTATTCTACGTGTCACCAGCCCTCTATTCCCAGTCTCGGCAACCGCAACACTTGAACGTGCGCCGCCGAGCAGCGGATCGATGTTTGACGCGTGATGGAGAACCTCATTCTCAGCTTCCGAGACTGGGACATCGAAAACGGTGCTGGATCGTAGCGCGAATGTTACCGAACAGTGTTCGGCCCGCGTCTCGCTCACACGGCTGCCGAATAGATCCCGTAATTGAGCTTGGAGGTCGGCGACAGAGTCGCACGAAGGGTTCGACGGGTTGGCACCTAGCAACGCCTCCATTGTTCGTTCCGGGGTCCAGAGGCGGCGTGGTGTGGTGTGCGACGAACTTGGCGCTGGTTGGGAAATGACCAAATATGGTGGGATATTTCCATCCAAAAGCCCGGAAACCGCGGGCCCACGAGTTGTCAAGGCCGGGCGCGAGTCGCAGCCGTCGCGGTCAACGGAAGCCGCGATGTGGCTTTGTGGATGCGGATGCTGACCGTTGCTTCTTCAATAAAAGGGTGGAGCCGTGGAGGAAGTTGCCGCGAGCAGCCACGCTTCTTCTGCAGTGCAGTGGAGCGCAAGTCCCGCTGAAATGGTGGGGTGTAAAATCAAAAACAGCCCGTAACGTGACGGTAATCAAGTGTAATCTTACAGTGCTGGGTCCACCCTGACTTTGGCAGGAGGTGAGAAAGGGGGTTAGAATGAGGAGGACGGAGTAGCATTGTTCGAGTAACGGCCAAGAAGGTGATGCGCAAGTAACGACTTCAGATGGCGCCCATACAAGACGTTTTCAGACCACGGTTCCAAAACTGCGCTGCAGCCATAGCCCCTATAGTACAGAAAGAATAGGCTGATCCCCTTCAACTCAAGCATTTTCCTCAATCCATTCTCCCAGTCTTTCAAGCAAATCGGCCTTCTTCCCTGCCGTGCTCAGGCCCTTGATCACCATTATATCCTTCAACTCGGCAACCGTCATCTTCTTGAGCGTATCCTGCTCATAGGCAAGTTTGAGCTGCGCATTACTCATCTGCCCTCCTGCCTTCTTTGCCGCCGCAGGCTTAGAGCGCTTCGCAAGCCTGCCATCATCGTCATCCTCTGCCTCTCGCTTCGTTGCTCTGCTCTTCATAAGTTCCCTGGCCTTTTCCTCCAGCAGTTCCTTCCACTCGGCCATATAACCTCCAACCCTCTTATCAATCTGTCTGTATTTCGGAATTGTTGGGTCCTCTAAGCTATCGGGCGTGTCCTCATCGAGCGCCATAGCCTGCAGGATTTTGTAATGCCACTGTAGCGAAGGATTCGGGTACTTGAGCGGGTTGTACATTGCCTTTGGAAGCTGGAGGTTCTGAACAATCTCCCTCATTTTGTCAGTGAGCTCGTCCGCAGGCCTAGGTGGTGCTGCCAGATCCACATTCCTGACATCGTCGGCGAAGGGCAACGGGTACAGCCAGAGCCCAGTTGGGAGGTATTGTGTCTCTCCGTTTGGATTCCTGGAGGGGATAATGGCCACCATCACCGGGTTTGCATTCTCTCGCGCAACGAACCACGCGATGCCAACCTTGTCATCCTTGAGCAGTTTCTGCCATAGAGCGGAGAACACACGGGTTGAGCCGACGTAGTGCTCCTCGCTGGGAAAGATGAAGATTGACTTTTTGACTGAGGCCCACATGGGCAGCATCGACCGCGGTTTAAACCCGATGATACGCAGTACTTTGCCCCCCATGCTGCTCTTCAGGGCCGCTGCTTCCTCTGGCTTGAAATGGATGTACTCGCCGCCGAGTTTGTATGCTTTCTTGATTTCGGATTTGTCGACGGTCCTTGTCGCCGAATCCACCTTGATTGTCTCGGACTGGGCGAGTTGGGCTTTCTCTCCGCCAAGCCAGACATAACAGGTGCGAGCAGGTTGTTGACGATGAAGAGGCATGTAGCCTTTGACTGATATTGTGAGGCCCGGGGCAAGCTCGAAATGAAGGTTGGAGAAATATGCCCTCTTCGGCGTTTGTTTAGAGTTTATATTGGATATCAAGGAGTTCAGTAACGATAGGCCATCGCCTGAACTAGAGGTCTTGACCACGTCTGGCGAACCCTCCTCGGCTGTTGGATCCCGGTAGATGATGTCCTATCCAAGATCAGCTTGAGAATAGTGAAAAAGAATGGGGGCGTCCTACGTCATAGAACTTTGATATATCGAAGGGTTTGCTTCCATGGCTGATGGGGAACAGCTCAATGACAACACCCAGATCGTAGAGGTCTTTGGCACGGACAGCCGCCGATGATTTTGCGGTATTGTCCTTGCCATGCGGGCTATCATTATCCGTGATGATGAACAACCGTCGAGAGCCGAAGTTCGAGGCGTTCGTAGTAAAAACTTGATTGGCACAAAAGAGCACATTGGCCATTGAGACAGGCTCCTTGGCCGGAACGAGCACCCCATCCGGGTCTTCTCCTTCCTCCACTAGTGCCTTCAATTTCTTGACGTCTTCGGCGGCGGGGACGTCGAGATCGGTGAAGAGGTAGCAGTGTGGATAGCCAGTCCCGCTTCGCCCGCCAGACTCATCACGAAACTTTGACTTTTCTGTGCCAAAGAGAAGGATTCCCATCATATCTCTCGGTTGCGCAATGATGCGCTGCTGCATAAACTGATAGGCGCATTTCAGGGCTGCTGCAATGGCCGAATCCTTTTCTGCCTTCTTCTGCCCGGCAGATGCTGGCTCCTGGAGCATTGAGGCGCTAACATCAATTGCAAACAGCACCGCATCTTTCTGGGTTTTATAGTCCTGGCCAGACAGTTGGTAGAAGTTCACATCAGAATTTCAAGGGGACAAACAGTCTCATCCAGCTCTTCCTCACCCTCGTCGCTCTCAGGAGGCCGCTCGTCCTCGTCTGCCCCAGCCATAATTCAGGATGCTGATTTCGACACAGCAGTTTACAGACGGGTTCACAGCTTATCGCCGTAGGGTTGATTGTGATAGGAAAGTGACGGTTAACCCTGGAAAGACGATGGAAAGGCGTTGTAGGTTCAGTTGCGACGCGACGGATTCCAAGCTGACGCGCCTGCCTAACGCCAAAGCATGTGATGCATGTGCAATGGGGTGCTGCAATTGGGGGGCTCTCATTGGCTTGAAAGCTTGCAGCGGATCCCTCACGTCATGGATGGGACGCCAAGAGAGCAGGAGTTCAACCGGCCTCCGATGCCGAGCATTTCGATACAACCAGGAAAGAGTCAAGACTGTCATCAGCGAAATCTGGCCGCTCCCTCCCTCGTCTCCGTATAGTGTAGTGTATCTTCGCCACGACTCGCGAAAAGTATTATCGGCGCCTCATTGTTCAAAGCCAACCGGTTTTGGGTCGTGATTACTGGAATTGTCAACTCCCCACGTTTCTAGGGCTGTGCTTCTTCTGCTTCCTAATCACCGACGCATCTCCGCGATGGCCTTCCGACTCCCGGCCGCGATGATGCGGCCCCTTCGGACCGGAGGTATCGGAAAACCCTCGCCGCAACAAGTACGATGGCTGGCATCACCCGTATACCCAGTAACCCAGGATTCCACTTGTTCGAGAGGGCCGACAGCCATGGTCTTTCTAAACATGGGCGGTCCCTCAACGGTCGATGAAGTGGGCGACTTTCTCAGCAGGTTATTTGTTCGTCTACTATCCCTTCCTATCATATGCCCTGCGCATAGCTAACCCGCGCTTTACAGGCAGATGCCGACCTTATCCCTCTGGGCCGTCTTCAAGGCTACCTAGGCCCGCTCATCTCCAAACGCAGAACACCTAAGATCCAAAAACAGTACGCTGCCATTGGGGGCGGCTCGCCCATTCGCAAATGGTCCGAATACCAATGCAGCGAGATGTGCAAGATCCTTGACAAGATCTCGCCCGAGACGGCGCCGCACAAACCCTACGTCGCCTTCCGCTACGCAAATCCGCTTACCGAGACCATGTACCTGCAGCTGCTGGCCGACGGGTTCGGCGGGGGCCGCGGTGGCCGCGCCGTCGCTTTCACGCAGTATCCGCAATACTCGTGCTCGACGACGGGGAGCAGCCTGAATGAATTATGGAAGTGGCGTCAGAGGCTGGAGGGAAAGGCTTTGCCGCAGGAGGACGGGAGCGATGGGACAATTAAGTGGAGCGTTATAGACCGGTGGCCGGTACACCCCGGACTGGTCGAGGCGTTTGCGCAGAACATTGAGGCAAAGCTTGCTGAGTATCCCGAGGAGAGGAGGGACAAGGTTGTGCTGCTCTTCTCGGCGCACAGCCTGCCCATGACGGTGGTAAATCGAGGTAAGTCTCTGATCTAACCGTCTCCCCCAAAGCTGGGCTTCCAAGGCTGACGTGTGTTGCAGGTGATCCTTACCCGGCCGAGGTCGCGGCCACAGTGCAGGCGGTGATGCAACGGCTCGGCTATTCCAACCCGTGGCGACTATGCTGGCAATCGCAGGTTGGCCCTCAGCCCTGGCTCGGCCCGCAGACATCCACGACGGTGGAGGAGTACATTGCCAAGGACCACAAAGATCTGATACTGATCCCTATTGCCTTTACCTCTGACCATATCGAGACCCTGTTCGAACTCGACGAGGAGGTCATAGGCGGCTCGGGGCACGCCGACACGGTCAAGCGCGCTGAGAGCCTGAACGGAAGCCCGGTCTTTATCAAGGCGCTTGCGGACATAGCCAAGGCGCATCTGGACAGTGGGATTGCTTGCTCCAAGCAAATGGGCCTGAGGTGTCCGGGGTGTAAGAGCGAAAGGTGCGCCGAGTCCAAGAAGTTCTTCGCGCAGCAGCAGATATAACCAACAGGCGCGTGGAGTGGAGTATGTACACAGCAGAGCAGTCATCGGGGAGTCAGGCGTGTCCACCGGGCTTGCCCTTTTGCTTAATGGCAACAACTCACCTTACAGGCCGCGTAGTTCTTTCTCAAAAAACGGGGGGGTATTTCCTGAGAATCAATGCATTCTGGTAGAAACGATTACAATTGGTATGCGATGCCTTGTCGACTTGGAAGCAATGCGGTTGGTCCGGAGATTCTGCGGAGTAAGCCCGCGGTGCTTCGTTCAAGTACTTCGCGAGGGACAGGATCTGTTAGTGCAGCCAGAATTTTGTGTGCAAAAATATCCTCTCTACCGTATAAACTCGCCAAATTGACCTTCTTCTACTGCACGTACTAAGGCCAACCGACCAATCCTGGGCGACCGGCTTGCAGTGGGTTTGCAGAAGGTTCTTTTGAAGAAGATGGGTTGAAGTGGGTATAATATGCGATAAGATCCGTCGCGTGCCTCAGGCCGCGCAGTAGAAGAAAGGTCAATTTGGCGAGTTTATACGGTACTACCCCTTCTAACAGACGCTCCAGGCAGATGTTGTACTATACACCTTCCTCCGTCCAGACTCCATGTCTTCCTCACAGGAACCTCGGAGCACCTTTTGAGAGACACCTGTACGTACGTATCCCACTCTTCAGGACCTGCCAATGACAAATCAAATTGATACATTGAGGTGCCTGACGGTATTTGCGTCATCCCCTGATACCTAGCCCAACAGCTGCGGTTCTATCATTGGACAGCCTGTTTACGATGCATTGCAAGGAGCCTGCAACCTTGATAGGTTTGTTATCAAGCTCGCGCGTCCCGCTCATGGTGACGTCGTGTTGCCCTTTTACTGGACATCTGAGCTTTCGGATGGCACGGAGCTTCACTTAGCACAGAGGAGCATTCTGAGCCATGAGCCAAAAGCCGAGTTTGGAGAGGATGGCTCAGGTGGGAAGCTCGCGGAGACTTTCTGATCGGGATTCCCTGGGGTTGAATGCCGACGGGAGCGAGTGAATCTGGGCAGCTTCGGCTTAGTTACCGTTATCAGATATGCTGTGGCTAGTGGCTACTCGCTAACGTTAGCTCTGTATCCTTACAAATACACTCCCTACACATACTGGAGGCTAGGTTAACTTGCACTACATCCGATACCCCCAGCTTAACCCACATTCCTCACACTCCCTTCCGCATTTCATTCCTTTGCTCTGACACACTCAAGGAAAGCGACTCGTCTTGTGTTCTGTACAGTATACGCATGGCTCGTGCTGCGCTGGGCTGAATTTAGGTCAGGTCCGAGGCTTGGCGCCAACTCGTCGTGGGCCCGAGGGACACTGTCTACGTTAAGCTTCCGGTCTAGATCAAATTCCAAGAGTCCGTCGTGTGTCGTAATAGTTACGGCTACGGCTACGGCTACGGCTTTCAATTGACCGCTTGGTTATCTCGGATCTGACTCCTCTCTCTTCTTCTCCGCCACGGATACCAAACAACTCGCGGAGACTTCACGAAGAAATAGGCACGGAGCAGGACTGAAAATTGGCAGGTGAACGCGGCTTTCGCTCCACCGTGAGAGACAGTTCCAGGTTGACAAGACCAACTGGGACGGTCCAATGGCTCACAGCTCCAGAAATGGCCGGTTTCGCACCGGGACACGCCTCCACGAGGCTGAGGCCGACGAGGTTGACGGTACTACCGAGGCTACCGGGCTCCTGGGTGCCGGCGCCCGGAGCAGAGAGAATCCGGACAGGTCTTCTTCCAGTGAAAGATGGGATGGATTCGACGATTTTGAGGGTCTGCCCTGGTGGAAGAGACCGTCGGTATGTTTTGCTTGGCCAAGATTCCGGGACGAGCACTGCAGAGCTGCGTGATGCTGCAGGTACCCGCAGACAACATTCATGGGACTAACCGTGAGGCAGGTCGGCTTTCTGCTAGCTCCATATGCACTCTTTACTCTCGCCTTTGGCGGCTCGGTCGTCCCGAGGCTGAACCTGTACTGGCTATCCCGTCCTGCAGTGGTTCCGAGACTTCTTACTGACCTTCTTGGTGTACAGTATTATTGATCTTGTCTGCAAACACTATTTCGCCGACAGGTCGGCCGCGGATCCGACCTTTACCTTCATGCCGGTCTTCCTAGGGGGCAACAACCCCCAATGTCTCATCCCAGAAGTGCAAAAGTCTGTGGCAACCTTCTCTATGGTCCTCAATGTTCTCACCGGAACGCTGAGCTCCCTCTCGGCACCCAAACTGGGAGCGCTTTCAGATCGCTATGGCCGCAGACGTCTGATGGTCGTTTGTTCGATCGGCGGCATTGCTGCCGAGATCATTACCATCCTTGCGGCCAAGTTTCCCGAAACAGTCGACTACCGGTGGATGATCCTCGGTGCCTTCTTTGACGGCCTCACAGGCTCCTTCACCGCTGGGAGTGTCTTGAGCCACTCATACACGAGTGATTGCACTCCCCCTTCGAAGCGAGCAGTCGCCATTGGCTATCTGCACTCTTGTCTCTTCTCGGGCCTCGCCTTCGGTCCCCTGCTAGCGGGCTACTTGGTCGAGTGGACGGGCTCCCTACTATCCATCTTCTACATCATGCTCGGCTGCCACATCTTTTTCGCTTTTTTCATGGGGTTTGTGGTCCCCGAGTCTCTATCCCTCAGGCGCCAGCTCGCAGCGCGCGAGAAGCACGCGGTTCAACAGGAAGCTCTTGCCCCCGCACCGGAATGGGCTGGCCCCATCCTGTCGAGGATTCCATTTCGCAAGCAGGTCAGCAGCGTGGTGCACTCGGTGAGGACCGCGAATCCTCTCGCACCTCTTTCTATTTTATTTCCCACTGGACCCGGCACCACGCGACTACGGCGCAATCTTCTTATCCTAGCCTTCATCGACATGATCATCCTTGGAGCCGCCATGAGCGCAGGCACCATAATTGTCCTGTACGCCGAATACGTGTTTGGATGGGGTAACTTTGAGAGCTCCAAGTTCATCTCGATGGTGTCCATGGTGCGCGTCGTCATCCTTCTGGGCATATTCCCCGTCATCAATTACGTCTTCCGGACACGGCCAGCAGCAAAGAGGAGAGAAGCAGGAGAGGTGCTTGTTGAGAAGAATGCCGGGGCAGACGAGCTGGACATCTGGATCCTCCGGATCTCACTGCTGTCAGATGTCCTCGGCATTGCAGGATATATCTTTGTGCGCACTGGTGCCCTCTTCGTCGCCTGTGCCGTCATAGCCGCCTTTGGTGGGCTCGCGTCGGCCACCATCCAGGCGGCCCTGAGCAAGCACGTCCCTGCCGAGCGAGTCGGCCAACTTCTAGGAGCCATCGGGTTGCTTCACTCACTCTCGCGCGTCGTTTCGCCCATCATGTTTAACGGACTGTATGCTGCCACCGTCGGGACTTTCCCGCAGGCGTTTTTCGTTCTGCTGGTTGCTATCTTCGGATTGACGCTAGCGGCGTCATTCTTTCTCACGCCTCACGGTATGTCTGGATCCGTTTCCGCTCCCATCAACATTTCACGATGCCTAACAGGTAAATAGTCTTTATGCGCGGAGATAATGATCCATCCCTTCGGCGAGACAGCGCAGACCGGATCCATCAAGACGCCCTGGAGGATGAAGAGCTTTTGCCTAGACTGTCATGATCTACTAATCTCTGAACTTAGAGCTAGATATTGCACATATGTGTATACTCTACGTAGTTTTGTGGATATGGGAGGCTCAGCATTGAGATTGGGGTTTGGTACTAGTTACTGGGGTGAGTTCTGGCGGAGTCACTGCGCTGGCCCAATGCGTCGGAACAAAATCGCATAATGCTGCATATTGGAGGTTCATGTTTCAAATCAGGCAAATGAGTTGGTTTATATAGCGGTCATGTTACTTTTCGTAGAACTTCGTACACTAGCCATGTGCTCACATTCGGTTTGAGCGACGAAGACGAGTGACCAAAAGTGAGATGGATAGAAGGCCGATTTCCGGTCAGTGGCTCCTGCTTGACACTGTCACTGTCTGAGGGTTGGCTCTCCCACAATGAAACCCACCAACCACTCACTAGTCACTACCAAGTACTGTACAAGCGTGGAACTTCAATACACTTGGCCGCCAAGTCAGCAGGTTCACACAACCGTTTACCCTTCATTAGTATGATCATTGCCAGAAGATCCTGGGTTCAAATCTTCGGCACCATTTCTCAACCACGCTTTGCGCTGCAAGGAAGGTTACGACAGGGCGTGAGAATGACGACGTCGTCGGGCGCTGGCCACCAACAGACGGCCCAAAAGACCACTCAACAACAGCACCAACAACCCCAGCAGCCCATCTACTTTGGGCCGTTTGATGTCACAAACCAGGTAAGACGAGACTTGAATCTTGATCTCTTGCGCTCTTTTCGCTATATTCTCTAATACGACACCTTCCTGCTTGAAACCCCTCACTAACCTCCGCCCCCCACACCCACACCCCAACAGGTCTTCCTCAAGACACCGCACTCCTTTGCACTAGTGAACCTCAAGCCGCTCCTGCCGGGCCACGTCCTGGTGTGCCCGCTGCGCGCGCACCGGCGACTGACGGACCTGTCGGCAAGCGAGCTGACGGACCTGATGGTGGCCGTGCAGCGCGTGCAGCGCATGCTTGCGCGGCAGTACTTTACTACTACACCCTCTCCCTCTCCCTCATCACCCACATCAACATCAATAACAACAACAACCCCCCACCTCGCACCAGCAGCAGAACCCGAAGAGGGCTCCTTCAACATTGCGCTCCAGGACGGGCCCGAAGCCGGCCAGACGGTGCCGCACGTGCACGTGCACGTGATCCCGCGGATCCGGGGGTCGACGGCCAAACCGGCGTCGACGCCCTCCGACGCCGTGTACGAGCGCATGGCCAACGAGGACGGCAACGTGGGCGGGGCGTTGTGGGACCGGGCACTAAGGGAGAGGGCGCTGAATCAGCAGGGACAGGGACAGGAAGTCGAATCGGGATCTGCTGGTGGTGATGGTTGGGAATGGGGGTCAACGAGGCCGCAGCCCGGGGGCAGTTTCCCCAGTATCGAGGACGCGGCGCGGCAGGCTCGGAGTATGGCCGAGATGGAGGAGGAGGCTGGAGTGTATAAGCGGTTGTTTGAGATTATGGACGCCGAGGAGAGGGAAGGAGGTAGAAGGTGACGGTCGGCTGAGCGGTGTGGTGTAATTCTTTGCGAGATGTACTGGATTTCGTAGAACGGTACGAGGATAGACGGACAGAGACGTCATTTATCTTCATGGCCGACATTATGGTATCTATCTTCTAAGATATATGTACACAGCTGATGCCAGTTACGACCGGCTGCGACGTACATTTATACTTCCAGCGCCGCCCTCTTGCCGCCAAACCCAAATACAGACCGCTATCTTTTCGGATCCCCGAAGGTGCCGCCGCTCTTCCCGACCTCGTATATGTGAGCAGTAAATCCCAGTACAATATATATGCATCCCCTGAACCCTACACTCCTTGATCCATCCATGCCCCTCGCACGCTCCTCCCGCATGAAATCAATAATCACCTACTCAAAACTCCTAGTCTAGCCCGGGTAAGTGATCCAAGTTGCCCATGGAACCCAAAGAGTCAAAGCCCGAGCTGTCCATCTCGTTCGCCCGAAGGCCTCGGAACATGTACATGGAAGCATCGCTCATCCCGGCAGGGCTTGTTGTGCCCGTCGCCGTGTTTGAAGACGGGTTGGCGCTGCCGCCAGCACCGAGACCCCACGACTCAAAGTTCTGCTGCCAACTCACGCCGTCTTTTATGTACCAATCCTGCCCGTCAATGCTATAAAGCGAGCTGGGACTCACATGGCGCGCCCCCGGACGGGACGACGTCGCGGCCCCAATCCCGTTATGGACCGGTGCATAAGACTGGTTGTAGCTCGGCATCGGCCGCGTCACGGCTGGGACGCCCCAGCCATTCAGGGCTGGCATGTTCTTGCCCATCGACATGGATGAAGGAGCAACGGGCTGCGTCATCTGTTTCGGAACCTGGCTCTGAACGTTTTGCAGACTCTGGGGAATCCCCGACATGGCCATGCCATTAAGCACGTCGGCCGATATAGTTGATGAGGGAATATCTAGCGTCATTGACTGAGCCGCCGGGTTATTGTATTGGTTTGCCGGACTGTAGGGATCCGGCCTAGTGTTGGATGGTGATTGTGAAACCGATTGGGGCGACTGCGCGATCGAGGGCACGGCTGGCGACGGCACGTCCGACGTGCTGAATGTGCCGTATTTTTCGTCCGTCCGCTGTAGAACGAGGGCTGCCTCTTCCGGCAGCGCAACCTTCCACTTCCGTGCCAACACGCTTAAGATACTCAGCGTCCTCCGCGCACAGAGCCAATCCTCGGCGATCTCTTCTAGTTGCTTCACCCCGTGAATAATGTCGCGCTTGGCCGTCTTCTCAGGCAGATTGAGCATGTGGATCGTGCAGGCAGAGTGGACCATGTACACGGCAATGTTGCAAATTTGCCTCAGGTCATATAGTTTCTTGTATAGCCTCATGAGCTTTGAGATAGCTCCTGCGTTCGCGGTGCATATCCGCCGAGGGGATACATGGGAGGGCAATGGAGAAGTGGCCGGAGTGTATTTGAGGAATGGCCTGAACAGATGAATATACTGTAGGTGATAAAACATGCTGTCATCGAGTCAGTCCACTGTCCATTCAAGAGGATTCATGGAACGGTCAAACCTACTGCATCAGGATGACATTGGGCAGTTGGCCGTCCTTCGGCTCAAACTCGGGCGGCAGCTCCCTCTTCCAATCCTCCAGTCGCCGATGGACCTCGCTGAGTTTCTTCAACTCATGCGCCTTTCCGCTCGACCGGCCGATATAGTTGGGGTGATAAAAGAAGAGCAGCAAATCGCTGCTAATCTCGCAGAGCTTGGAAAGCTGTAGACCAACTGCCCTTGTCCGGGACGGCTGCTTGGACGACTGGTCAAACCCGCCATCCGTATACGGACACCACATCTCCGAGTCCTCCTCTGGGAAAACATCGTATTTAGGGACGTTGTATGTATTCTTGGGCAACTGTGGTAAGCGGCCGAGGTAGTTGGACCAGCACTTGTCAAAGAGGAAGCATCCCCAGAAGGTTATCCGCCGGGCGTCAATTTCTTTTTCGTCCAGAGGTTCCGTGTCTCTTGCGATCCCTCCGATGTCGAGATTAAGCCCGATGTCTTGCGCCATCCGAAAACTCATGCCACTGTAAACCCATCCTTTGGCCTCTCGCCCACACCCAGCTTCGCGAACGGACATTAGTGCCAGCGCTTGCACTGTGGTGAGCCTCGGCTTCTCATATTCATCGTTCTCGACAATTAGTCTCTTCGCCTCGGCGAAGAAATGATCGCCTTTGGTCCTACTATCTCCGGGAATGGCAAAAGCGCCGGGTACGCTGGTGAAATGGCAGCCCAGCGCTAGCATGGCATTGACCAGTAGCGATGAGCAGTAAACGGTAGACTTGGGCCGCCCTCGCGGTTTTCCCTTCAAGAAGTCTCGGAAAAAGAGTGACTTGGAAAGAGTGGTGAAATAGGGGTAGTGCCAGTTGAAGTACATGTTCATCAGATGCATGATCAACTGCGTGTCCTTGGTGACCTCGGTCCAGCTGGCAGGAGGATCCTCGCTGGACAAAGAACCGTCGGCTTCAGGCTCCTCAGGAACATGATTCGGCTCGCCCAGGTAGATCAGGTGAGAGGTGCCGCCGATGAAGCGGACAGAGTCATTCTCGAGGCGGAGCTCGCCCATCTTGCGTGCAAGATCCCTCTCGCCATCCACGGGCTGATTGACGCCGTATTCGGCGTCGGCACGGCTGGAGTCATCGTCGTCATCGTCATCGGCGTAATCGTTCTTAAGAATTGCCTCGGCGACGTGGTCGAGGCTGTCACAGGTGCGGATCTTCCTCACGATGGCCGGCACGTCTTCCTCAGCGGCATTCAGGATGGCCTCAATCAGGATCTGGAGGGTTGAGCTCCGGGCTTTCATGCTATCGGTTTTCTCGCGATACACGCCTTTCCGGCGGTGGTCCGAGTTCGGATCATAGACGCACTCGGTGCCATAGACGCTGGCACAGGCGGCACAGCTTGGAAGGACGCCATCACACTTTGATTTTCTCTTCCGGCAAGCGATGCAGGCGGTGCTGACACACCTGCGTTTCTGGTTGGAGGGATCGGCGCCGCGCCGGGCTTTCTTCTTGGACGGCGGCGGCGACGGGTCGGCGAGCCCGCCGGTGCCGCCGTATCCGTCCGTGTCCTGATCACCTGGCTGCAGCGAAACCGGCGACGTGTCGTGGCCAGCCATCGCATCAACCGTGGAGTCAGACACGACCATGGAACGAGGGCGATTGCTGCGAACTGTGGGGAAATCAGGCCAGGAGGTTATCAGAAGTTTTGGGGTATCCTGAGAAAAGCCGCGCCCTGGGCTGGGGGATGCGCCGGCTGCGCTGCGGGGGGAGCCACGGTCCAGTCTGTGGCGGGCCAAATAGCGTACGTTACTGATCGATGACTGGGGTTCGCGGCTGGCTTTGGCACTGGACGGGTCCCACTTACAGGGTCCAGTGCCCCGAAAGCCGGAAGAGGAAATAGCACACGATTTGAGCTAGGTTCTCGTTTGTATGTCAGGTATACCGTAGATACTCGCTGTTGCGTTTCGGGTTTGAAACGGAATAGGAGAAAAATATCAGCGGCAAAAGGATTACTAGTTGTCAACAGCGAAGGATAGGTGTGCGCGCAAAAGAGGTTGAGGTAGGCACGAGTGAAAAGCAGATAAGCCGCGTCGGAGAGGTGGCTCTGTGCTCGCCAATCCAATGAATGCGAGGTGCAACGATGTGATGCAGGCAGTTACCGAGCAAGACTGCCAGCGGCCCTGGCCATCACATACGGGTTCCGTCCAATATCTGGGGGTTCCCGCAGATGGAAGGCTATGGGAAACCCATTCGTGACATGCGGAAGGCGTTGCGGAGATGCACCAGTCAGCCCGGGAGGAAATCTCGGGTGGAAGGAGGCGGGGCACGAGGCCGGCTTTTCACAGATTTCCATGTGTGGTGAGACTAGCAACTACATCCAGTGGTTCTGAGGACGGTGGCGACGTCGAACGGCGGCTCAATCTGCATGACAACCTGCTCGGCGCTCGAACATTGAGCTGGGGTCGGAAAAGAAACTGGTTGCGGCATGCGACGTTCGACTGGACGGTGAGGGACGCAGAGATAAGCCGGGAACTGCTCGAGATGGCGGGGAGATAAGAGGAAGATCCCGAAGTGTGGGTGAGCCTGGCGAAAGAACTGCTTGGAACGGCTGCTTCCCTTGCCGGCGATAACTCGAGCGCTTATATCCTGTCCTCACCACCTGAGTGAGTTCACTAACCTAAGGTACTAACCCAAGGTAAGGTAGTGTAAAGACCATGTTTGAAGTTGACTTGTCCCAGAGATATGGGTCCAGATATCTCTGCTCCACGTACTGTGCTAGAGGCCTGACTGTAAGATAACTAGAATACACTCTCTGTGAGCAATGCCTTTAAAACCCCACGAAACGAGTGTTCGAAGTCAACCCCCTTGATAAGTGAAGTCACCAGAACTACGTCGCCAAGAAGGACGATAGAGGATCTTCGCTCGCCCTTGTCTTGGCTGGGCCCTGGACCCAGCCGTGGGGGTATGCACTTAGAAGCGGAATAAACCCGTTAGAGGCATACGTTAAGCCGATTTGGTCGAGACTCTGTCGTGTGACCAATGGCAGAGTGTCGTTTCTAATCAATCAACTGTTACCCCACCACATCGGGACGAAGGCAGGAAGGGCTTGGGTGCGGATTACTATCCTGGGGTGCCTCGGCGGGCTCAGGCGCATACCGGATCCATATGCTCTTTCCAGGTTGTTGAGTTAAAAGCCATCTTCAACTGCCTTCCATCCCACCTATCGGACGCTATTGAGACCCGATCCCGGAGTTGGCATATGTAATATCTTTGAGGTTGCTCCCGCAAAGTCGTCCTAGTGGTTTGCCGACGGACGCTAAAACTGTACACCACGCTTCTGCTTGTCTCCCATCCCTCCCTCCTTCTCCATCCGCCGAAGCCCCCCTTCTCCAACTGCAACGATGTCAGACAGCTGCATGTGTGCTGTGGTACTTGTACTGTACAGTAGCTGATGCTGACCATGGTGAGAACTGAGAATGCCGGTGATCCCGGGCCTCCCACAGCCGTCGGGAATAACTGACAGCTCGCACAGCCGTCCCTTGCGTTAGCACCTCGGATCGACACAGGGATCGGGAGTTTCGTCCCTCGGATTGATTCCGATCTTAGTGCCGGGGCTCTTGCCGTGGACTGTCTCCCATCTCGATTCGTTTACGATTAAACATTCGATTGTGCCATTTTTAAAAACGACGATGTTCTCGACCCTTGCAGAGCTCGAGGGTCGCTATGACGAATGCCGAGACCTGCCGAGGTTGTACAAAGCTTACAAGCGGCACACTCCAATCGGCACAAGCCCTCCCATCTCCCCGCATGCAGAGGCCGCTCACCTCATGCCGTGCCGGTCAGGGCGAAACCCCTGGCCGTGGCTACGTCGAACGGCTTGTCTGTTGCTGATATACATGTCAAGGTTACTCTGCATGCCAGCTCGGTTTACGACCGCTACTACCTCCTGGCGCACCGGGACGAGCCATACCGTATTGTACATATACAATCAGCTCCACGACAACCAAACGGAAAGCCGGTTAACCACACCGGCGATGTCACCACTTCCGGCGAAGCAAGCATAGACTCAGGAGAGGCCCGGATCAGTATGGACCCTTTTGGACCGGCCATCTGTCCGATTATCAAGTTCGCAGAAGTAATGCTTAATCGGAATTGCAAATGTCCTGCGGGCGAAGAAGAGTCACGCGCCCAGAAGAGTCCCAGTTACATTATATCGGTCTCCCAGTCATGATCATCTCCAAGCTACATACGGAGTACGACTGGGAGAGTCTCTTTAATAGTGGCAGCTGGGGCTCTGCTCCCATTACAATTCGGTGGACTGCGTCGCTTCGCTCCACGTTGCCGAGTCGAGAGAAACCTTCTCACTTCGGATTTGATTGACGTTGTCGGCTATGTGCCTCGTTGATTGCTATACCACCCTCCAATCAAGGTGCTGCCCGCCACCGCGGTAGTCAAAAGTGCCAAGCAGGTACCATAACCTGGACACGATTCTAACCTGGATTGCATCTAGCTATCCACAGCTCAAGCTATGCGATGCAGCCATTTCTTGGAGGCGGCTCAATGCCAAGGACTCTTGCGTGACCTCCAGGATACAAGCTTTCTGTCCCGCTCCTCGGCGCTGCCTCCAATGGTTCACCGAGAAGACTGTTACCCTCCAGGACACCCTCTTCCCGCGATTCGGAATCCGACAGGCCGCTGGATCCTATTTTGGCAATAACCGTCCCTGCAACCCAACGCTGCCGTCTGATATGAAGACATAACTAGATCTCCTCACGTCAAGACAGGGGCCACGCATCAGGGAGCCATGTTCACCCTGCAAAGGTACCTTCGGGGACGCAACGCAATGCGTGATGGTACTACGGCCCTTTTGTCCCTCCGTGAAGCTGGCCTCGTACAGAGAACGGCAATGCAAATTGTTCATTTTCCGCGAAAATGTTCGAGTCTGATGCCAGAATTGTCATCTGGCCAGAGCGGCAGATTGGCGATTGAGCAACCCCGACGGAATCCTGATTGAGAAGCGTTCCATTTCTGATATCAGGAAGTCCCTGGATACCTCATCCTGGGCCGACCTGAGGAGGACAACGAACGTCTGCTGGTTAGGCCCTGAAGAGCAGAGCTGGCTGAGTTGCCGGTAAAGGTCGAGGGCTTTGGGCATGTCTCCTCTCTGCGCCAGGGCCTCCAGCAGCACGTTGACAGCTGATATTGGAATGTCATGCTGCTTTCTCAGTTTCGAGAGCGTCTCAAGAGCTTTAGCTGAGAGTTCAGGGGAATCTTTCAGTGCATAAAAGATTGAACGCGTGCTGGACTGGTCAGGTTGGACTCCGGCCTCGGTCATGATGTGGAGCACCTCGAATGCGTTCTCTATATCTCCCTCGTGCATGTAACAGTCGAGCAGAGCCTCGTAGTGATGAAAGCCTAGCCTGACCCTCCGGGCGGAGAGAAGCTGGATGACCTCGGTAGCTAGGGTTGAGTTGCCGTGGCGGGACGCTGTGTATAGCACATTGAGCGCAATTCCATCTGACGGATTGATCATTCCTGTTTGGACCATCCTTTCCCATATGAAGACCGTTCCCGGGTGATGTAAGGCGTTGCTGCACTCTTCGAGAAAGAAATACCAAGTGCTTAGAGGGACCGAGACGGCGCTGCCGTCTGAGCCGCCGATCCTCTGCTGTAACAACTGGAGCGCTTCGTCAAGAAAGCCTTGCTTTCCGAGGACGTAGAAATAGACACTGAATACCCAGTCAGGTATTTCGGTCCCTTCCCGGCACATCTGAGCCAGATATTCCAGCGCCATCTCGAGCTGAGGATCGCGGAGTAGCCCCAGCGCCACACTGCATTTACCTTCGTCCGTCAACTCAATACCCTGATCCCGCATGGACTTGAGGATAGCGTTTCTAGTCAGGTAATCTGGATGGATAGCAAGCAACTACAGACCGTGTCAGAGATTCGGGCATGAGAAAGCCAACCGTGTGCACATTGGCTCAAAACGTACCCGTAAAGCGCTGTGGTAGAAACTTGGAGACGGCGTTATACCTGTGTCCCACATCTCCTCCATGATAGCCACCAGATCACTCGCGGAACCGGTCGTCGTATCCCAGCTCGCTGTGACGAGCGCCTCATAGAGGAACACATTGGGCCGCTCACCGCGCTCTGCGACCAGATACGTAACCAGCTGCCGAATCTTTCCAGCCTGGCCACTATGGTTGCGCAGGGTGCGCAATGCCTCGTATATGACGGGCGTCGTGATCGGACGCAGTTTCCGCGGGTAAATGTGAACAATGTCTGATCGAAGCAACTGTCTCACCAGCTGCGAAGCTGATACATGCGGCGGTTCGGAGCCAGCCGGGGCAGGCCGTCGTTCCGACTGCCCTGCGACGACTTCGCAAGAGGAGTCCATGAGGGAACTGCGCACATGCAGGGCTCGTGCCTGCCCAGCACAGCGGTTTCGGCATATGCCACGGAAACCATCGATACGGTAGGCGAGAAGGGACGATGATTTGATTGCCCTTGACATGAAATGAGCATCAACTGAAGGGTTGAGACACCGCCATAGCGCGTCAATCACAACCCGGCTTTGTGCCATGGCTTCAATAAGATGAAAAGATCGAAGATTTTATTTACACAAGGTGAGCTAGCGATAGACATGGTTGCACCGCCCAAACTCGGAACGCCAAGACTGGGGAAACACGCTGTGCCAATTGCAGGCGACGCGGGATCACGTGGTACCTCATCTATGTATCACTTTCCCTTCACGGGAGTCTAAGGTAGGTACCCGTCAAGGTGGAAGCCGCATGGATGTTTTCAGACTCAGTCATCCTAGTCCAGAATCCGTAATAGCGAGAATAGCTAGGGTATCTGCGCCAGCGGTGTCATCAGCCCATACACTGGGTCTGGATCTCTCTTCCAAGAAGCCTCTATAGGGCCTTATAGGCTCATCCCACCACAAGCAGCCTGCTCTGCTGAAAGCTTCCAGCAGGCATATGGTGTGATGCGTTCAAGACCAAACTCCTGGCGCTCGATTGAGGGGTATGCCGGTGGAGGCTTCCTGGCCCCATCTTCAGTCACCGTCTGTCCGTCAAAATGTACCCATCCCTGCTCATGAACCCCTTCCTCCCCGTCCACCTCTCCCGCCGCCGCGTCCTCTCCCTCCGCGACCCCTATCCCCGCCGCGCCCGCCGTGATCGCCCCTCCCCTGTCCACCGCGACCCCCACGGTAACCGCCTTGCTGGCTCTGCTGCTGCTCCTTAACAATGTCGATGATCTCGTCCGGAACTCGCAGATACTTGATCTAACCCAGCACGCACATTAGCAAGTAATTCCACAGGAACCCCAAAGACATCGGTGTCAGCTCACATTGTTCCCCTTGACGTAGACTTCCGGCAGCCGCATGAACTTGTCGCCCTCCTGCACCAACCATTCCAGTCAGTAGCCAGCATATTGTCATAAATTCTGGACGCGTGACTGACAGGGCTAGTCTGCACCACTTCGCGCAGAGTCAGGTTCATCCACGTATCGCAGAGCACCAGGTGGCCGTTGAGGGTTTCGCCGTTCTTGAGTTCGACCAGCATGGGGTGGCCCTGCGCCGCGTTTAGGAGCCCAAGGGGCAGCTTACAATCGCACGTTAGCCGAAACAAATAGAAACGCAAAAAAGTAAAGTCCGCAAGCTTACCATGTTGAGTTATGTGCGGCTTCGCCGAAAAGGTTGGTTGTTGACAAGCTCAGTCGCTCGAGCTTGAGCTGTGCAGAACTGCAGATGCAACAAATGCGACTCTGGGAAAGGGCCCACTCAGCGATGACCTCAACCATGCAGGGACAGGGGTCAGGCATTTCTGAACCGGTTCTGCCGAGGATTTACCGCAACACATGGACCAACCACGGATACAAGTTACAACATCAGTTTGTCAATTGCGACACAACGCAATCCTTCACGATCCAGGCGAAACAACAGGTCCATGGAAGATGGACGGACAAAAAGAAACTTGGCGCCTTTAGGCAGGGACAAAAGATAATCTGTGGACGAGCTGGGAATCGAACTCAGGACCTTTCGCAAACCTAAGGGAATGCTAAGCGAACGCTCTACCAACTGAGCCACACGCCCCACAATTCTTGGATGTCCTTCCATCTTGATTGGTGGGTGCATTCTGTTTTGTGTTTGATATAAGCATGTTCGAATGAGTATACAGCTGACGGGGGGCTGTCCTTAGCTTGCGGGGGACTTTATGCAGAATTTGGGACGCAAAATGTGACGAATCTCGGTCCCCTACCACTGAAAGGGACTCCTCAGACTGAAGGTTGACTTGAACGGGGTGAGGTTCGGTAGAGCCAAAGGGTCTACAGCAAGTGCACAAGCAAGTGTTCACACAGTAGTAAAGACAACTGCTTGCATTGCTTACTGGAGAACCTTCTGAAGGTCCTTCCTAAAGAGTGACTATATACTATGTACGGTTCTGTTGATCGCCTGTGCTCGTGTCCCGAGCACCCTCGAGCACTTGCCTGCTCGTCGTGCTATATCTTCGATCACCTCGAGCATTTTGCATGCTGCGAGGCGCTCGCCTGTCTTGGCGTCATAGCACTTCAGCCTTGCCTTGATTGGTCTGCCTGATGTTCCTAAATGATTGGCTCGGGGCTCCCTGCGCCCCGCATGTAGTCTTCCGCCATGCGGCCTGCTGTTGGTTAATTCGTGACACAAAAACACGGGTCATAGCCCCCCGTCAGGTAGGTAGGTCTAGCAGGGGCTTTGGTACTATACATACAATTCAATGAGCCATTGTAGAGTAGCTATATAGTGGCTAAAATATGCTAGGCATATGCGTAGTCTTTGAGTTTGAAGCTTGAGAGAACCCTAGCGGCATAGGTTGAGCATATGCCTAGGTCCAACTATACTTATGCAAATTGTTTAAACTCTTCTAAGTAACCCTGGGCATATGCTATATGCCAGGCATATACAATAATATACTTGAAATTAAATTCTAGGTATATACCTAGGGAATTTTCTAAGTTAAATTTAAGCATATGCCTAGCATATGCCTCTAAGTTTGTCTCAAGCTTCAAACTCAAAAACCACGCATATACTCAGCATATTTTAGCCACTATATAGCTACTCTACAATGGCTCATTGAATTGTATGTATAGTACCAAAGCCCCTGCTAGACCTACCTACCTGACGGGGGGCTATGACCCGTGTTTTTGTGTCACGAATTAACCAACAGCAGGCCGCATGGCGGAAGACTACATGCGGGGCGCAGGGAGCCCCGAGCCAATCATTTAGGAACATCAGGCAGACCAA
>NW_027041858.1:79155-114319 GCF_033297395.1 Canariomyces notabilis
TTCAGTATATCCAAGCTTACTATTCAGGCTATCCAACACTTATCATTCATGATATCCAACGCTTACCGCTCAGGATCATAGGTTCCACTACGCTTTGGGGGCCAGTCAACAATTCGTAACAGCTATGTACCCTGTAAGCGATAGTGTTTTTGCAGGAACGTATGCCCATTTGCTACCAAATTATTAAGGGTGGTCCGTGTTTCACAGCAAATTTGTAGGTGTTAAGCTAACCACGATAACTAGGGTTTTGAAAGCCAGCTACAGTTAAACGTTCTAATTCTAATATTATATAGTATCTTTATGATGCACTACCTTTGTAGTTTGGCTGCTTGCAAGTACTGTACTTGAGCCCCAGTTTTTGAGCTTAGCTTGCGGGGGGCTATCACCTCTGCTTTTGCGCCCCAAATTGTGCATAAAGCCCCCCGTGAGCTAAGGACAGCCCCCGTCAGCTGCAACCTGTGTTCGAACATACCCCGTCACTCCTCAGGAGCCTACCTGATACAATTACTAGAGCCTAGCCAAAGTGAATTAAAATGAGCAGGCAAAGGTCATGCGTTGCTGGTTGTCTCGAAGTACAAGGCACCAGCAAGTTAGAGGATAACGGACAGTATAAGAAATATTACCATTTACAAGGCAAAGACAGCTCGAAGAAGACAAATAACCAGAGCCATAAGTGAACCGCAGAACCAGCCGGACAGCATGAGTAGCGAAACCGGGCTGCTGAATCCTACTGCCTAGCTGTCTCAGAAGACAAAACACAAATAAAAAGAGAAGCCCAGTCCAGTCAAGCCATACCTCCTCCGTTCACCAAAGGCTGACCGCGTCCAAGGCCGGACCACCTAGCTAACATTCTATGTCATCCTCATCAAGGGACTCCGGGATTGCCCGCATCATCCCGAAACTCATCCACCACACTGCCTGCCATTTAGGAGGCGCTTTCTCGGCTCTTGCGGTAGCTCGCCTGCAGTGAATTGCGGGAGGTCCTTGTGTCAGCACATGGCCCATCTCTGTCCAATCTCTACAAAGAGTAAGCCGAAGCACGACTTGCCTCCTGTTCGACCTGCAGCCCATCAATAACGGGCGCGAGCTCGCTCAGAATCTCGTAGGCCTTCTTGTGGAACTCCATTTGTGCCGCAATCAACTCTGCCAAGTTGCGCAGCGGCTCGGGAGTGTCGAGGGCCTATCGTAAGCGGTCCCGTTAGCGGAGAGTGGTCTCTTGAAGCAGCGACAAGCAACAAATAAATAACGGAAAAAGGGAGAGGAGGGCAAAGGACGCACATTCTTCATAACTCCCACGGCCTCCTCAGTCTGCGTGACAAACTCGTCCTCGGCCTTTTCAATCTCCTCCTGAGCCTCGGGACTCAACTCGTGGTCATCGTGCGTCTCGGCGCGCGGCGACGACGCAGCTCCGGGCAGCTTCCACGTGGTGCCCTTGACGCGCGCCTTGACGGCGTCGAGCGTCAGACGGGCCTTCTCGACGGCCTTGCGCGCCCGCGTGGCGAACTGGATCTTTGTGTTGAGCGTCGTGTTCCACCCGGCCAGGAAGCGGCTCTGGATCTGGGCGTCCTGGGCCAGGCGCGCCTCGCCCACGCGCTCCATGGCCAGCGCGTACTTCTCCAGCGCCGTCGCCAGCGGGTCCTCGCCCGCGCCCGTGTGCCTCTGGTGCAGCGTCTGGCTGCTGGCCAGGCTGGCGCGCGCGATGGCATGGTGGAATGTCTTTGGTTGCGGCTTCGCGGTCGGCGGCGCAGTGAGCGCCGCCTGCGCCTCGGCCGGGGAGGTGGCGTTGGAAAGGAGCTGCACCTTCTCGCTCACGGTGCGGCCGAGATCCTGAAACGTCTCCTTGATGTTGGGCGGGTAGTCGTAGGCCTCGTGCGAGTACTGCGAGCTGCGCGGTTGCCAAAGACATTAGTGCCAGGCCGTGCGAGCGCTTAAGTGACCTTCGGTAGAGGCAGCAAGACACCTACGTCACGGCAAGCATCTTCTGATGAACAGCCTTGAGCGCATCGACTCGCTTCTCAAGGTCAATGTAGTCGGGAGGAAGCTGGGTCTAACAATCCGGCGCCGTGTTAGTTTTGTCAATAGATCCGGCAGCCGAATTCGCTTCGAACCTTGTCCTCAGCTTGGCCCAGTTGCTCCTTGGTATACTGGAAGGTGCGCGACGCAAAGGGCGTAATCTGCCCACCCAGAGAGCTGCACCACGTCGACGTCAGCCATCAATATCGCAGCTTTCCTTCCCTCGCCCATAGGCTCCCTCAAAACCGCAATGCTGGGATGCATACGTGAGGCTTTTCTGAAGTCCTTTAAACGCGTCCATTTTTGCTTGGCTGGTTAGGAGCAACTCTTGATTCGAGGGTTTCGAAATAGATGCGAAAATTGCGAACGGTTTGTGTAGATGTTTGACGCTGATGGTAGGAACTCGAGTTGTGTTGCAGGCCGTTAAGTTACCTCGTTACGTACCCGTCGGGTAAGTGGGCCAACATGCAGGCGCACAGGGCACACAGACCCCCCTCTGAGTGGATCCCATCCTTCCACTGTTGCCCCTGTGATTGGACCTGGAATGCCAAGCAACCTGTTGCAAGCTTGCAGCTAAGCAGGCACCAAACGGCGTGAAGGTTGAAGCTGCGTCCCACTGGCTTTTTTTAACCTGGAAGCAGATAGGGATATTCGTACCTCCGTACTACATGTAACACCTCTCCTCCTGCAAGCAAGTCCAACATCTCAAGATGCTTCCAACTACGATCGATCCGAGGCAAGAACTACGAGCTGTTCTGCAAGGTCGAAGATGACCGGGAGAACTCGCAGGCGATTTCACCTCTGAAGCTCTCACATGCTCTCAAGATGCATGATTCCCTTCTACGCCGAGTCGCGGAGAGACTACGGAAAAGCTCGCCGACAAAGCTGCGAGTGAGAGATGTCCTTGTATTCCGGCACGTCCAAAGAGACAGGAGCTGTACAGTAGGTGGTCATGCCGTTGGCCTTTTCGCGAACAGGAGTCACATTTCAGGCCGCAATACCCATGCGAGCCATGGCATGAGTAGAGGAGGTGCGGGTTGTAGACGTCTTCTCTTTCTGGAAACTGCAGCGTGCCCCCTGAGTTGTACTCGGTCAGGAAGTGGTGGTGGAAGGCCAGGTGACGCAGGCTTTGGAAGAGGTTGCTGAAGGCACTCAAGGGGCTCCGTAGCGCTACATTCACAGGGAAAGACCAAGTTATCACAACGGTCATGGCGATATCAAACGACGACAACACTCTGTGCCCCAGGGCTGCTCGCATCCGCAAGGACGCCTGTTTCTTTCATCCCTTCCCTCATCTATTCTACCTTGCCCTTCATATAATCCCCCTCCATGTGCTTCTTGTCCATGTTGTTTCCAACCACCTATCCCTTCGCAGCTTCATCCTTTATATCCCCAGCACAACCCGTCGCTTTCGACCCCTCGTCATCACCCTCCTCAGACTCGCTATCCTGTCCTGTACAAGTACAACTGCCACCATCATCCTCTTCTTCCGGTTCTTCTCCCTCTCCCTCGTCGTCCTGGAAGTACCTCCGCCTTTCATCCTCTACCCACCGCTGTCTCCTCTCCGCGGTCATGTTTTCCACCATCTCATCCAACATCGTCCTTGGACGGATCTCCCCCGTCACCCAGTCTTTGATCCAAGCCCGTGGCCGCCGCCCGGATAGAAACCGGCTCACCGGACGGTACCACCCGGGTGCCCTGACCGGCGCGCCGTTGGGTAGGCCAGCCTCCGCCGCGTACGATGCCATTTCTTTGCGGGCCCAGGCGCGGAGAAGACCCTCATCCACCGCTGTCTGGCTGGTGGCAGAGGAGGAGTCGGAGTCGGCAGGAGTGGACGGGGCGGTGATGGTGCTGACGGCGTCCTCGTCGCTATCGAGGCGGCGCCGTTTGGCTTGCGGAGGGGTGTCTGGCGAGGTAGGAGATGAGTAGCCAGAGGATGTGTCTGTGCTGGTGAAGTGGCTGATTTGAGGGGAGCAGCTGTCGTCGCGGGCACGCTTGGTCCCGGTGGTTTGGTATGGGGGAAAGGCGATGTCGGCCATTTTCCAAGAGTTTGTAAGGTGATTTGCCTTCTATCATGTTGTTAGCATTGCATGTGCGAGAGATGAACAGCAGTGTCTATCAGAAGAGTAAGAACAAAGTCGTCCAGCGGTATTAGCAGGTCATAATAGATTTGGCAAGAAGTCCCAGGTTGTATATATCGTGTGTCATTCGGGCAGACATATCGGAATGGGAAATGCCCTGCCATGGATCTGGCAGTTGCAGAAGGGTCATGGCAATCTCCATACAGTTGTTCAGGTCGAAGAACAATGTCCGGATTGCTCTTTCTCATTGCCAAGAAGTTTTTCTCATCGCCGAAACCTCTTTCTCATCACCGAGAACGCGTAAAACCAACGAGGAAAGGATAAGAAAATAACTGCACTTACTTGAGAATGATAGAGCGTTGCCGTGATGTCGACGCGCGATAGTTAGGTGATGAAGAGTGGATGGCTGGCGCTCGCGATCCGATCTAGCTTCAGAATGAAGGAAAATGTGATGGATTATCTGGGCAGCAGCAGTATTTATATGCTAAAACATCCAAATAATCTCTCTTCCATCCGAGCTTGGGGCTCGATCGCGACTAACATTCAGTCTGACCACGTCTATGCTTTTGATGTCCTCTTCCAACAATACCACTCAATTGAATCCAAGCCATTGTTCAACTACTGCTTTGAAGCTGGCTAGAAGTAGCTCTGTGCCTCAGAATCACAATGCGTTTCGACCAACACTAACCTATTGCTTTGTCGTCTAAGCCAACCGAACAAGATTAATTTGTTCAACAGCGTGTGAGTTTCAAGGTATATTATAAGAATCTCACTTCATAGAAGCCCTGTATTAGCCGCTTGTCCTTGAAATAGGTGCCCGACTTTGAGACCCGACCCATGGGTGTGTTTGTTTACTTTACCCCTGAACTGGGTCTGAGCTTCCCCACGTACAATTTAGCGTCCGAGATAGCAGCGCTATAGGTTACTAGAGTCTCAATCCTTCAAGCTAGGTTTCAAGTGAAGTAAATGCGCCTGTTGAAGACTGAAAAGCAGTGGAAGACTGAGGTGGTATTTTGTGTGGTTGGAGATGGGCTCAAAGTACCTATTGATCAAGTTGGAGCTGCCCAGCTGAACCACAATAAATACCGGTATTGTATGCAGTGGTTCCTTCCGCTCTTCCGGCTCTAGATGTCCCTTAGCAGAAACACCTTTCTTATCCCAGCCTCGTCTTCTTCTTTGATCTCCAAGCCTCGTGTTAGTCATTACATGCCTCAAAATCCAGACCCTGATCGGTGGTCTTCAGCATGTTTGTGGTCTTGTCAGCGCCACTCTGGGCGGTGGACCGAGGAGGAAGAGCAGAGTGACGAGGAGATCGCCAATGATGCTAGCGCCGAGAACAAACGCGCTCCCAGGCGAGCCAAGATTGGCGATGCTTCGAAGAGCCAGAGAAGAATGAAGAGGCAGCAGCCGCGCCGTCGAAAAAGAGAAAAAGGGACCCTTCTGGGCCTTCTGGTCGGTGTTCTCAGTGGTACTCCGGGCTTCAGTGCAGCCTCTGCTTTCTATTCGGCCTTCTCAATAGATTCAACAGCACCGGTACTTTGCACTACTCGCCTAGTACCACTTATCTAACCATTTGTCTCGACTCCTCCTAAGTTTTTCCTACCTCGTAGAATATATACCTTATACTTTACACAAGTGGAAAACTACTACACTACCTCCCCATACCCAAGAGCACTAGATTCGCAACGTTCATGACCGCAATAATCAGCCATACAACCACTCCAAACGAGGTTACCAACCATCCGTTGGCCATCCTCACCCCTCCCTCGCTATCGTCAGGCTCCTCCCCAAGTCCAAGCAAATGCTTAACCCAACCCCAGCGGCCGCAGCGCAGCATAGCCTCAGCAACCTCCTCGGAGCGAGATCTGCCTCTTTCCACGCCGCCAACACTCACATACTGCCCACCGTACCTCGCCAGGCCGGGCCGGACCATCATGTACCGGTTCAGCGAGGTGAAGTAGATGAGCGGGGCGCTGACAAAGGGAAGTGCGATGCTCAGGGCGACCTGGCTACCGTTGAGCGCGGCGTCGAGCCCTTGCCTGCCGACGGCGGCGGCCATGACGATGCTGGGCACGATGCTGATGGAGCGCGTCACCAGCCGCCGCAGCCAAGGGCGGAGCGACCAGCGCAGGGCACCCTCGCTGACCATCTGCCCGGCAATGGTGCACACGATGCCGGCGCTGACGCCCGAAAAGAGCAGCGCCAGCGCAAAAACGGTGCCCGCGGCCGGCGCGATGGAGGTGCGCAGCAGCGCGTGGATGCCAAAGAGGTCGGCGTCTAGCGCGTCAGGGCTGTTCTTGTCATCGTATAGGCTTGCGCCGGCCACAATGAGGATGGCGCTGTTGACGAAGAGGGCAAAGGTGAAGAGGGAGATGACTAGCTCCGTAATGGAGTATTTGAGGGAATGACGGATGGCGGCCAGGGAAGGGACGTACTCCTTTCTGTCATCGTCGGTGCTGGCGCTGTCTCCAGCTCTGTCAGCATTCAAGGAGCTGGCGGAAGACGAGGAACGGCTCGGCGAGAGCAGGCCTGCGTTCCTGTCATACTCGTAGAGACGCGGCTGGACTATTCCCGAGCCGAGATACAGACTGTGCGGCATTACTGTGGCGCCAAGGATGCCGCAAGCTTGGTAGAGGGCAGTTTTCTCTACTAGGGCGCTGGATGGGAGGTAGCCTCGGAACACCTCGCCTACTGAGGCGTTCCGGATTAGAGCCAGCTGGATACAGAAGCAGACAACGACAGCCAAGACAAGGAGCATCACAAAATATTCAAAAGTCCGCAGTCCCTGCATCGACCCGCTGGGTCGGTAGAAGATTAGAATCACCATTACTTCGAGGATTGATAGCGCACAGCCGGCCACGAGAGGTATCTGGGGAATAAGCAGGTTTATCGCAATTGCTGTCCCGATGACCTGTAGAGAATTAGCTCCAAGCGGTCAACAGGACGCGAGGGAGTTTGACCTCGGCTATGTCGGTCGCGATAATGGCCGCTTCGGCCATGGCGTACAGAGCATAGTTGAGCCAACGAGGCAAAAATGCCCGACATGCCTCGGCAAGGTTGAGTCCGCTCACGGTGCCTAGTTTGATGGCCAAGCTCTGAAGGAATATAGCAAAAATATTGCTGAGGAGTACAATGAACAATAGGCGGAACCGATACGAAGCGCCAGCCGCCACGTCTGTGGCATAGTTGCCGGGGTCGACTAGCGAGACGACATCAGTAAACCTGCTCGGCCATGTCCAGTGATGGACGCCCTACTGTAGGCAACGGCAACCATGAAGCCGGGCCCGACGAACTTGCCAAACGTGATCAGCACACGCTTAGAGCGGCTCGTCCAAGTGGCGGATGACGGCTCGGACCCAATACAGTAGTGTCCGTGGCCTGTAGCAGCTGAGTCCTCACGGTGACGGCTCGAACCCGGTCCAGAGACCCCGGTATGGAATTGCGCGGAGTCTCGACTGCTGGCGGTCATGTCACTGCCCTTTTTTGGCAGGGTCACAATCGGGTCTGAGTCAACCAATCTCGAATCCATCGTTGCAGGACTTTGTTCTCTTAGAAGAAGCCTGGAGTTGGCGATGCCGTTGAGATCCTGATTTGTGACAAGGTCATTCGAAAATTGAGACGGGTTCTGGTTGTAGCCATCGGTGGCTTGAGGCTCGTCAGTCCTAGAAGGTCGGTTCATGTTGGGAATTTGCAGCCTAGGAGAATCGGAGCAGCTTGTCAGGTCGAGATGATGGTTGCTAGCAGGCACTGGTCGGGGGAGACTACCTAGGAACAGGTCGGGTTGGGTATTGTTTATGAACGCAGGCAGAGCACGAAATGGGGCGGAAGGACCGAAGTCGTCCCCATGATACCCGAACTGGCCGAGCTGAGGTGTGGTAGGAACGTTAGTAATCGAAGGGTACAAGGTCGGTAAGTGGTCCCCAGATTGGAAGGCGCTTGGAGCTTCAAGACAATTGAAGCTTATGGTCGCGATATTCCCCAAACTTAGACAACGAGGCGTCCTTCCGAATTGTCCAACCTGCAAGACGAGTCAGCATAGCTCCACTCATGCGATGCCGTCATTGTAATGGCGGCCATAGCGCTCCCCTGGCCACCTACCTGCCCGGCCTGCTTATACGTTAGCTGTACCTAGGTATGAAAGGAGCCCGAGGTAGGCAGGAACGCCGGGCATCTTGACCTGTCCTCAGAATAGGTATAATGCAGGGCGACCCAGCCAGCACTTCGCTGTAGCTGGGTATGCCGGGCGATCTGTGACGTTGGAAGCTTACCGCTGCCTCTGTTTGGATCAGAGGTGATTACGTAACGTAATCCCTATAATCTGGTATCTCCTACTCTACTTGTCTGTCTAGTGTTGGCTAGTTTGGCCAGTTGATGGCTAATTCGACATCGGACGGAAGCTCCTTCACGGCTTCCCCCTAACACACCTCCCAACCAGTCCTCTGCCCTGTGCTCCTCGCACCACAACCACCATCGTTGAAAGGAGGTTCTGTTCCTTCCTTCTCCTTGCCGAGATCTAGCATTGTTTGCATTCCTCTGCAACCAATTCAGGGGCTGGGGCACCGACCGCCGACACGAATCTCTTAGCCGGTGAGAAGATCAGCACAGGCTTGCTTGCATATGCCGTCGTCTTTGCGCCCTGATTTCAATCTCCTCTCATTGATTACCACTGCCCCATAGCAGTGGCGACATCAAAGTTCCTTCTTCTCCTCGTACTTCGTCCCAGACTTGGCTCTCTCGCGATCGCGCTTGGCATATATGCTCGCGGTGAAAGGATTCTCAAATTGTATGGCCACCAGGTACACCACAAGCACATGCAGGGTGAGCAAGATACCAGCGGGCTTTCCATATAACAAAGCAGTACCAAGGAAGCTCATTGTGGAGCCATAGTACATCGGGGCGTTGGTGATGTTGAAGGGGAATCCGGTCACGATGTCATCCATCAGGATGCCGAAGTAGTCGCCAAGGAATGTGCCCGTGATGCCTAACTGCCAGGTTGACGATATAACCAGGAGATTGCCGAATGCCAATAGTGCGTATGCCGCATAGGTAACCAGAGGACCTTCTAGCGCCGGATGCGAGGGCTGATCCCGCAGGGCGCGCTCATACAAGAAGTCACGGATCAGACCGAGAGAAAAGATCGTCACCGCCAGTGCGTAACATGCTGTCTGAGCATTGCCGCCAAACAGGCGCGTGAGAAACTTGGTGCGGTACTCTACCAATTCAAGGTCAGACAACTGTGGTGATCACGACAGGGAGAAGGAGTCGATGGGCGAACCTCTGCGGGCGACAACGCTGAAAAAAGGAGCAGTTAGCGGTCTGCAACCCAGCGTTCAGTGATATGAGAGCATCTTCAGAGCTTACTTCCAGAAAGTCGGGTTGAAGGCAATAGCGGCAGCCGAGACTGTTTGTCGTCAGCGAACTCGAGTACTCTTGAACCTCGGTGCGGTGACGACATCGAACATACTGTAGAAGCTCCGCTGGTCGAAATCCACAAGTTCTGTCAAAGAGACAGGAAGGGCCATTGTTGCTAGCTACCTATTTACCAGGCAGATCTGCAGCGGGAGAACCTGGGACGAAGCGTAGCGCACAGGCGGAACGGAGGTAGCGATGAATGTACGGCAAGTTCGAGCTCAAAGCCTCGAACAGAGAAAGGACCCAGGAAATTTTGGGTGACGTTATTGCCCACACGCAACCGTGGACTTTGGGGTCGCCAAGACGGGCCCACTTACGGACAACATAGTGTAGTACGTACCTCCGCAGCCCCTGCCGCATCGAGCGACCCCACATCTGATACCCCACACTTTGGATCGGTGGCTGGCCAGTCGAGCCAGTTTCTGTTTCGAATCAAATTGCCAGTGCCAACAGCTTGAGCTGTTGCCGAGCTGTTTCGAGGATTCAGGAACAAAACCCTCTTTGCGATAAGCTCGTTGGGTGATGTATGTAGTAGAATCTCATGTTATTATGTATATCCTGAATGGGACGTACATCCTTCAATCCTCTCCGAGTTGTGATGAAAGAGCACTACCTTAACTTATCCACCAGCAGTTGCCTCTGATTCTAAGGTAGGCTTGTCATCGGAGCCCAACCGAGCCCAAAAGCATAAAGCTTCAAAGGAAGCTCAAGGGAATTTATAGTGGATGCCAACCCTGAACATTGCAACTCTGCCCCTGACGCCGAGCCCCTTACCGGTGTCGCAGATCAGACCGACCAATCGCATGGGATGGGACCACATTGCAACACGCATCGAGATGTTTTGGATCTGGTTGCGATATTGATCTTACCAGGCTCAATTCTCAACTCATTTGTCCCCTTTTGGGCATTTGAGTAATTATCACTCATCAGCCCGCAATGGCGCCCAAATCCTCCTCCAGCAACAAAAAGAGCAAAGCATCAAGCTCAAAATCGTCAGTGCCCTCCATCGACTCCTCCTCCTCCTTCACCCCCGAGAACTTTGAACGGGAGCTCAAGGCCCTTGCTGCCAAAGCCAAGACGGAAACCTGGGGGAAATGGGCCAAAGAACAAAGCTCCATCTATGTCAAGGCCTTTGTTCTCCTCAGCCTCATAGCTGCATACTCGACCGTCTCACAGCTTGCTCTGTCGCCTGTGTACGGGTCGATCCCCGCAGCGAGATGGCATGACAAGCTGCTCATGGCAGCGTGCTTCGCCGGCTGGTCGGCCAACCTATTTCTGGAGAGAGCGCTCCCATTCAAACCCGCATTGCTGCTCCCTGTCATCGCCATCTACATTCCGGCGGTGCAGTCCTTCCTGGGAAAGGCCAGCGGGGTGCTGACTGCGAGCTGGGGACCGTTGGTGACCGAGGCCGTTACTCTCTTTCCACTCGTGGGATTATCCGCCGCGTGCGTGGCGACGTATCTGGATGCGGCAGACTTGTCAAAGTTGCCTGGGTGGCTTGCTGATGCCGCACCTGGGCTGGGATCGTACGGCTTCTTCAAAGCGGCTGAGAAGGTGCTTCGTGGGATCATCGAGGCGTATGTTGGGAGGACCTTGTTTAGCACCAGGATGGGAATGGAGCTGCTTCTTGCCGCCTCGTATACCCTGGTCGCTCCGTCGAAATTGCTGGTCTGGACAGTACCGGCGCTGGTGCACACGGCGCTTTTCAATACTCACGTCCCGACGCCCATGGCCCTATCCGCCCTGAACAGGGGCCTTGCGCCGGTGGGGCACGTGGTTCTCGACCGACAGGAGTCCATCACAGGCTACTTGTCCGTCATTGACAGCCTCAAGGATGGCTATCGCGTCATGAGATGCGACCACAGCCTGTTGGGCGGCGAGTGGGTTAAGCTCCTCGGCCAAGGCCAGTTCAAGGGAAACCAGGTGGCTGAGCCCATCTACGGCGTGTTTGCCATGCTTGAGGCTGTCAGGCTGGTCAAGACGGCAAAGCCAATCAGGGACGACAAGGCAAAGGCCCTCGTTATGTGAGTCCCCCCCGAACATCGTACGCTCCAAGAGTAGGGACTGACATTGCCCAGCGGGCTCGGCATTGGCACCACTCCGGCTGCTCTTGTTGCCCATGGCATTGACACGACGGTCGTAGAGATAGACCCCGTAGTCCACAAGTTTGCCTCCAAGTACTTCCAGCTCCCCAGCAATCATACGGCCGTTATCGAGGATGCGGTGAGCTACACGTCACGTCTGGCTTCCAACGAGAGCGGGGCCCGTTTCGACTACATCATCCACGATGTCTTTACCGGCGGCGCCGAGCCAATCGCCCTTTTCACCCTGGAGTTTCTGGAGAATCTCAGCGCTCTGCTCAAACCCGAGGGCGTCGTCGCCATCGTATGTTTTGCTACCACTTCCGTTCCTTCCTACAGCGACCCGTTACGCTAATCCTTGCCCCCCTTAGAACTACGCAGGCGACTTTGCCCTTCCACCGCCGCGGATCGTAGTGAACACCATCAAGTCTGTGTTCCCGACATGCCGGCTCTTTAGGGAACATCCGCGGAACGAGACAGACTTTGCCCAGACCAACCGAGACTTCACCAACATGGTGATCTTCTGCACAAAGCAACGTGGAAATCTCTCGTTCCGCAAGCCGAATCAGAGGGACTTGCTGAACAGCCCGTCGAGACAGGCTTTTTTGCCACCCCAACATGAGGTCAAGAGGTCGGATTTTGCCAAGAGCGACGAGAGTGAAGGCGGCGATGAGATTCTGAGGCGGAATGCGACCGAAGGGCTGGCCAAGTGGCATGAGATGAGTGCTTTGGGACATTGGACGGTAATGAGGACCGTGCTACCGGAGGTGGTGTGGGAAGCTTGGTGAAGGTTCGGTTAAGTTCTCATTTGCCGTGTATATAATTTAAAGTGTTTACATGTGTTTGGTATCTGGGAGGGAATAGGACAGTGGATTTCTCACCCTTTTTACTCCTTCTACTCCGTCAATGGATGAGTGGGGTGGTCAGGTCGCAATGGTGAGATTCGGGCAACCAAAGCTGACTGATATGGATACTCTACATGCACACTCACTCCTCGGTTGTCTTCTTCCTCGCTGTCCCCTCATTCAACACCTGCTCCTTAGCGAACTCCTCCGCCTCCCGATTCACATGCCTCCTCCACCCTTCCAAATACTCCGGCACCTCAGCAACCTGATTATACCCCCCCGGCACCGGCTCCCCCAAGACGGACCAGACGGGGACCACGCCCGTCCACACCTTCCGCTTGATCTCCTCGTCCTCCAGATCCCCGCGCTCGTCATGTGGGCCGCCGCTGCGGATCTTGGCGCTGCCCGTGGCGATCTTGACGCGCAGGATGCTGGTGCTCTGCATCTCGGCGGCGTTGGGCGGGACGCGCGAGTGCGCCCACCGGCCCGGCACCACGCTCTCCGTGATGAGCTCCATGGCGTACAGCTTCTCGGCCGGGTCCGTGACCAATGACGCGTGTCCGAACAGCACGGCGCTGCGGTAGTTGTAGCTGTGCGAGTTGGGCGTCAGGGCCAGCACCAGCCCGTCCAGGTGCGTCGCGGCCACCGTTATGGGGAGGCGGCCCGGTTCGGGGTTTGACTCTGATGATCCGGACGAGGCGGGGGTTCGGGCCAGGTTCATTAGTCGGGATGAGACATAGCTATTTTTGGGGACGGGAAGTAACGGATGGTTAACAAGATTAGTTATATGGATTTGCGAGGGTAGAGGTAAAGGAGGTTGGAGGGGATGGGAAACTGCTACTGACCCGTGGAGATACAGATCGAGCACTTCATCCAGGTCGGCACTGGGCCGCTTGAATGAACCCATCTGGCCGATCATTGGCAGCACTGCCGGGAAGGGGCTGTTGGACGGTTGGAAAGAGACATGCAGAATGGGGCAGGTGTTAACGATCTGGTGGATGGTCTCCAGGGCATAACTCGCTGAGGATGATCAGAGGCATGTTTCTGGAGCTTCGGCGGCGAGCCTCTTGGAAAACTCACCCCGGTCGTTCAGTCGCTTGACTGTGCTGTAAGGCTCAGTCGGATATTCAAGCTCACGGATAGGCATCTTGACAGAAGGTAGTGATGCTCTGGGTTTACTTAACCAATTCACAGATTGAGTTCTGGAAACGCAGCGATAAAGGGACCCCTTGGTGGTT
This sequence comes from Canariomyces notabilis, assembly GCF_033297395.1. Taxonomy (NCBI): domain Eukaryota; kingdom Fungi; phylum Ascomycota; class Sordariomycetes; order Sordariales; family Chaetomiaceae; genus Canariomyces; species Canariomyces notabilis. Next base: position 92,826 of record NW_027041858.1, read on the forward strand.
TAAGGAATTTCTCGCTCAAATCATGACTACATGTAGAGCTCAGGCGGACCTGTGACTCATGATGAGCGAGCAGTTGGTGGATGCCACCTATAAAAGGATCCTTTGAAAGGATCCTTCAGAGAAGACAATCCCATGGATTGGCTAATGCCCCTCCGGCCCGGTCTGGTGCTCCGGAATAACCCCGCCCCGCCCGGCTTGCCGAAGCTGGCCGATGCAGGAAGCCTTGGCACGGCGCGCCCTTGGATTCACCGGTGGCCTGCAAGACGGAGAGTGATACGTAGCTAAGTATCCTCATGGCCCGTGGCTAATCTTCTTCGCGGTTTGCAAAGGACTCCTTTGCGATACCTCCGGAGGGTACTGTTCGAAGGTACCGTTTAAATGGTCACCCCGCATGATCGGCTGAATGCTCCGGATCAGACTGGCGTCGCCAGCGAGCCATCTCGCGACATCTCCCCGCGGCTACTGTCGATCGATACGCTTCTGTTTCGAACTTTTCCTGAAAGCAGCTGTCTTGCTAGTCGACGGCGGCTAAAACGAGGAAGGGATCTCCAGTTGACGTTTTGGCTGAAAACTGATTAGTACTAGTTACGCGTGCTGCTTGTAAAGTAAGAGAAGCAGGAAGGTCCAGAACGCTTTCGGGCAGATGCAAAGTGACTGGCAGTTCGGAACCATTGGCATTGACGAGTGCAGAGGCTGCTCGCACTTGCAGTGGTGTCTGTCGGATTTTGATGCTTCTCGACCAACCAGACAATCGCCGAGAAAGCGTTGAGAGGTGTGACACAGACCCCTGCAGAATTTTGCGCACGGGCCAAGTAGCGCCTGCCTCCAGTGCTCCACCCACCGTGAGACACTTGTGACCTCGTGCGATTTTTGCCCCTGAGCTTCTTGCCATTCCAACACAAGAAAAACTTCGTCGGTAATTCGGTTCAGTTCAAACTCATCTTCCTTTGTACATACAGACCCGGGAAACGTCTAATATCTTCCCACTGGCTAAACCCTGACGCGAGCGTATCTTGCTGCCGCCTCCTCGAGCATATGATAAATTTTAGGCAATGCTACATGCCGTACCCCTTGCAATCAACAGTCTCAACGCCTGGAGCAGTAACTTGGCGGGATCAAAACGGCTGGAACTCGGGTGCAGACAGAATGCTATCCGATTCATCTGATATCCGTCTTAGCGTTCCCTTTGCCGTCCGCTTCGTTATCCCCGGTAGTGATGGGATTTTACCGTAAAAATAAGATTTTTTCACGTCATTTACAACGAACCGTAAATAACCTTTTTGACATACGTTGATCCATGCGTTCTGCCGCCTCTGACCGCCACCACATTGGGGATAGTGCCGGGAATATCACGAAGGTTCTCTCGAATGAACTTTGTATAGGGGAGCTTTGCGTAACAGACTGGCCGGGGACATTCTGGATCAGGCTGCATTTGTATACATAAACGGGAGGTGCTTGAAGAAGCTGGGAACACGGGCGCACACCTATAATACTATGGGAGTCAATGCTGAGGACCCTGAAGTGGAGGAAGAGTTGTATGCCAATGTGGTGGAGGTTGACTGTCTTGTGTATGCGAGTGTACGAAGTAGAAGATGCTAATTGAGTGTGTGGTGGGTGGGTATGACAATGAAAAAAAGATGGGGGGGTCGGCCATATATAACCCTAAGCATTTACTTTCTTGGCAGGCTTGGCGATTGTAAATGTCCTATTTTTTCACGTTTTTACGGTAAATAACGGTAAATTACTGGTTGTCAGAAAACATCAGCCATCACTAATCCCCGGTGATGAACGAGCGATGCGAGTCAGTCCCATGTTCCGACGTGCGGACTTACAGTGAGGTGTTCGACGACACTCCAAATATAACCAGACGGGTGGCGAACAGACAAAAGATTCTTGAGCTTTTATCAGCAAGGTACCAAAGTGCCGTAGCTGGAGCCGCCCAATTTTGATGAATTGGTGAAGGCGTGTCCGTGCAAGCTGGAACAACTGAGGTTTCAAGTGAGCTGGGGCACGATGCAACCGCCTAGAATTTTCGCAGCATCGGCTTGTCAGCCTTGCATGTCATCCAATGGCTTGCTCTACCTGCCCTACGCATGAACAATGGAACAGCCAGGGCAGTGAGGGCACCCGTTTGAGCGCTCCTTGACTCCCGCCTTCCACGGGCTCGAGCCTCGTGTAAGCACCTAGCCGCAAGATGCTGGGTTGTGGTATTGTGCGTCACCGTTGTCAACCCCCCCTGTCCCAAGGGGTCCTTGTCAAGCGTCACCTTGGCGGCAACAACCTTCAGTCCCACGGTAGAGTGTCTACCCCTTCTCCACCGGGGACGTTCTCAGTCGGAGCTTACCCGCACCAGCACCGGCCGGAACCTGTCCACGGCTTCCGTGCCTGTTCTCTCGTTCTCTTTCTCTCGTACCGGAGATTTTCTCTCCTTACTACACTTCTCCGCTCCGTGACAGGTCACGCCGTGGCCTTGTGCATGTCCTTGCCACTCTTCGGAACACCACGATAGTGACGGACGGGGAACCTGTCATTATGAGCCGCTCCTTGTAATATCAGTTAACTTTCTTCTTCATCTAATCGCCCCATTGACTGGGCTGCGTTCCCTTCTCTTCTTCCCTTTGTCATTACTTGGCCTCTCCCGGCGGGCGGTGGGCGATAATGGCGGTTGAGGGTGCTACCGAGGCCCTCGTCGCGGCTTTCTTCTTGTGAGTACTCGCTGCGGGTAGCGGCCCCGAGATTGACTTGGACTTGGTCTGGCTGACAGGTTTGGGCAGTGGGATCGTGTTGAACGCGGCATCCGCGACTTTCGTTCTCTACGTCAGAGGATATGGACGTGCCGTATTCCGGGACAGCCAGAGGCTGGTCCTCACCATTTTTCTCCTGAGTTCTGCCCTGTGGGCTCAAATTGCTTTCATCACGGTCCTTCTCAACATCACGAGGTCGCCGACGCCCTGCCAGGTCGGCATCATCTTTTCTTCCACGTTCGATCAGTTGGCCCGGTTCTCGATCGAGCAGTTCCTTGTATGGATTTTGAATAGTTATAATGGCGGCAAGCTTTCGGCGGTACGCATGATTCCCCAGGTGCTGGTTCTAGCTCGGTTCGTGGCTGGGGCTATCTTCATCGGCTTCACCAGACCGCAGACCGACACGTTCTGCGTCGCTTCGACATCTGCGCTTCCCGTTGGCGCCTTGGTTGCCGCTTTGGACGGCGTCATCGTTGTTATTCTCTTCGTCATGTTGCGCCTGGCAGGAAAGCGCAATGGCAAGGTGGCTGGCCCAGGCCAAACCAAGGCCCTGAACTCTGTTATTCTCGGTCTTGTCTTCTGGACAGGGGTACGTGCCCTGACAACTGGCGTCCGATCAATATTAACAACTCTCTAGACCAGCGTCCCTTTGTTAATCGGCATCAGAACGATTGCGCTAGCAGCTAGGACTGCACTTCCTGCCGGCGGTCTATTAGTTCTGATCGGTATGTCGGCACATCACATTTGTTGTCATCCTGCTAATATTCCTTGGTAGCCTTCGTGGCAACCGGTGCTGAAACTTTGATCCCGTCAAAGACTGCGCAGTCGCGGCCACCGGAGGCGCCGTCGCCTAGGCGTATCAACATAAGTCGTGATATATCGACCTCAGATTCGGATTATCCGCCGACTCGCTACGAAGACCTCAAGGAGGCGGCGATCCGGTCTTCAACCACATTTGTCAACCCCAGAGAGGCCCCGAGAGTCAAAGATGAGACCGACGTCGGGTTCCCTACGGGTCTGCAAGGAATTCTCCGAAGAGAGACGGCGGCCCCGCTCCCTGTACCCACGACTGCGGTGTTGGGACCTGCTCGCCAACCGGAAAGGCTTGGTCCTGAAAAGAAGCGGCTTTTCGATTTTGCAAAGGGGGCCGCAGTCGAATCATCGGGCCCGAAAATCGCCATCAGCAACCCAATCCTGCAGGCGAACTCTGCCCAGAATCCTCTGAACAAGATTGTTGTGGTCGACCTAAAAGAAGCTGCGATGGCGGAGAAGGAGAGGAGAGCCAGGATGCAGGAAGAGCCAGAGATGGATGCGAATCGATCCGCCGTGCGGTCCATGACCCTGACACCAGAGGAGGGCCTGAGGAGAGCTGTCAGTCTCAAGAGGAAAGAGGTGTCCTCTGTCTCCGTACGGAATAGCCCATTCCCCGGAAGTTTGCAGTCTGAGGACGAGGCTGTTGCCTCAACTACGTCGGCACGGTTATCACCAGGCGGGGACGCAACGCGTCGGAGATCGCCCCGGATATTGACACAAGAGCCAGCTCAGGCGCAGCAGCAATTATCATCTGCGAGACTCACGCGAGTACCACAGTTTGGGCCCGAGTCGCCGCAAGATTGGCCCATAGCTGTTCCTGAGCAGGTAAGTGTTCCTCAACCGCCAGTCACGAGACCGGGTATTCGGCCTTCGAGAATGTTGCCTCCATCTCCGAAAACGCCTCCTCCGGAGCCTACAAAGACTCCTCTTCAAAGGCGGCCGACAATTGGACTCCCTTCTAATCCCAGAGCGCGAGGCCTCAAAATGGCACAGGAAGCTGGTGAAAAGGCCATCATGTTTGTGAACAGCATCGAGTATAATGACCCGGTCGGCGTACAAACCATCATCCAGGGGGCAAGCGATAGAGCCATGAAGACGGCCTCAGGAACGGAGACTCCCGGCACCTCTGCTTCGGTCGTCAATCGTCCGCGGCCCATCCCGCGAAAACCAGCCGAGTCGCCATCCCAACCCACTCCGTCTCCGGCTCATAGAAGGAGCAAATCCGGAGGTTCTCTGGGCAGAAAATCCTTCCTTACATCGGCTCCGGGCAGTCCGACCAATCTCCCCCCTCTTCCACCTCCGCCCATGAGTGCCACCATGCCATCCAGGCCACACCCCAACGATACCAAGAGCATGACGGTGGACGAAAAGATGATTTTACTATTCCCAAGCTCCACTACGAGCGGAAACACGGTTAATCCGATATCCTCGGTGCCATCGGTCCCAAATGTCCCAGCTTGGTACTCGGGCACTGCGTCTTCTCCCAGCGACTCCGGTGACCGTCGGACAACCAAGACTTCTGTCCGGACCGAGAGTGTCCTAGAAGTTGATGAGATCCCTCCGAAGCCAGGAAAGAGCATTGTCAATACCGCAGATGAGGCCGGGAGCTCCTGGCTCCGAGCTTTTGGTGTTGGAAGTGTCGACGGCAAGTCGAGCAGTAAGGGGCCATCACGACAAGGCGACGGTGCGAAACATGAGTCATCCCCGGTTATCCCAACCGGGCCGGCTCGTGTTTCTGCCTGGACAGAGACTACCGATGACCGGACTCAGGACGATGCGACCACGATCTGGAGCTCAATGCATTCTCCCGAGGTTGCCATCAGGGTTCCGGTCCTGCAGAAAGTTGGCCTCCCATCGTCCGTCCGCATGCCAGTTCGACAGGATGCTGCATTCAAGACTCGGAGCGGTACATCTTCGGCCGATGGTCGGAACAGCGACACTCTGCCCATCATGCTTGACACCTCTACGATCCAACAGGCTGTTGTTCAACCACTTTCGGCCCCGGAGAGTGAGACCACGGCAACGCCTGAACGGGCCACCCAGAGCCAATGGCATCGGCGCGTTGGCGATGAATGCCCGACATTCTCCGAAAGAATGGCGAAAAGGCGGTCCAGGAGAATGTCCCCCCCTACGCCGCTCTTATTGAACGCGCCACCCACCAAGAGAATGATTACCGTTCAAGTCGAGGCATCACCACCGCCCTCGCTTGAGTCGCCGGGCCAGGCGTTAGAACAGATTCAGGCGCAGTTAAAAAACCTTGAAGACCCCACCCAAGCTCCTGTTGAAAGCCCGAATCAGCGCTTAGCGCTCCTGGAAAACCTTGAGAAAGAGATGGGGCAGCAGGCGAGCCATTGGCAAGAGATAAAACATGGCATGAACCGCGATTCAATGTCGAGCATTCAGACTGCATCTCCGTCAGGCAGAAGCTCGCAACGCGAGTCTCTTGTAACTGACAACACATCCCGCCACTCATATCTCCGGCCGGGCATCGCCGCGGAGCGCAGAGCTTCAAGGGTTGCCCGCTTGAATAGTAACAGCAACACCAAGGGCCCCGGGATGTCAGTCCGAGACTCTGGGAGCCCGCAATTGAGCAACTGGCAAAAGAGGCTGACCGAGGCCCAAATGGACTACATGGATGCTCAACTGCTCCGCAGCAGCAGTGTCAAGTTCATGCAATTGACCCGACCCCAATTAGCCAGTCCTACTCCGCCTGATTGGGACCACTCGGACGAGGAGCTGCCACCTCTTCCAAGCAATCTCGAAAAGGAAAAGGCCAAGGACCTGCCGGTGACGCCGCCCAAGCCTGCATCGCTCTGGATGCCAGAGCCCAGCATATCGTCCGCGCCAGCCGGCTTTCTATGGATACCCGTTCCCAGCACTTCTGTGGAACTGGAGGCACCACTTCCTGGGCTCTCGCTTCGGCCAAAACGGAGAAACCAATTCGCTCCCCTTCAGATCCAGAGCTCACAGCTTTGGCGCAAGCCTTACAGCACCGCCAATCGCTCGACAAGTGGCCTGTGGCGACCGATCTGGGCGTCAGCAGCGCCGCCGGCGGATCCTGCGCATCTGTCATCACAAGGGCCACCTCAGGCGCAAAAGGCGCCACGACAGGTAATAAGTCGGCCGCCGCGTCGCAGCAAGCGCATAACGTTGCTCCCGGATATTCTTGAAAGCCCAGAGCCGCTCCCGGATCAGCGTGGAACTCTTGGAATCTTTCAATTTCCCTGGGGCGAGAAATCCAACACGGCATCCATTCAACCCCGCTCTACCATGTTCATGGCCATGCCTGGCACTATGACCTCGGGCGGGCCACCCCCCGGTGTTGTTACGGAACACCACTCGAAACAGCCAGAGGTAGACGAGTACTCTTCTTCCTTCTTTGATGATTACGATGATGGTGAGGAGGAGGATGTCGACATGGACTCGGAGGGTGAGGACAGCGAGGATGATTTCGACGAGACTACGCTGTGGGAGATCGCCAGCCTTTTGAAGACAGATGCCGTGCCTTCCAAGGACAGTCTTCTTCCTCCGCCCTCCAGCTCGGTTGTGGATGACTACATGGATGAATTGGCCTCCGAAGAGGATGGACAGTCTTCTCGAGAGCAGTCGATCGTCATTGGCCTGGCTGCGCCTCGAGAGTTTCTCTTTGAGCAGCAGGGGTCCATTGCGACCGAGGGGCCCGTACCTAAGCCGGCTATTAGCATAGGCTTACCTGCGAATCCAAAGGCCTCATTGAACGCCCGCACAGCTGGCTCGGCAGCAGCATCGGCAACCCCGATACCGGCACCCGCATTGTCTCAGATCACCAGCCATATCGAAACTCGGGTGGCAGACACTGTTAAGAAGCAGGAGTCTGTCAGCTTGTGGGGCCCAGCTGGTCAAGCGGATGACCTACACCCGCGAGGGCTGTTCGCGCCCGGCTCTAATCGCTCGAATTACCGCAGCACCGCCGAAGAGCCGGCTGCCAAGTACATGACCCGAAAATCTCGCAGGTTCGAGTCTAAACCGTTAGACCGGCTGATGTCAACACACCTTTGGGTTCCCCTGACTGCTCCTAGGCGGAGCAAGCGCAACTGGATACAGGCAGAGAGGAAGCACCCGCGGCCCCAAGCCAGCCCCGACGATTGGAAGGCCGCTCTGGCCGAGGCGACCTCGGCGAGCTATCCCAAAAAGCCCAGGCGGGTCGTTGCCAGTCCTGCTGAGTGGGAGGCGGCGCTTCACGAGGCCATCAAGCGCTCAGCCCGGCGACCTCCCTCATCGTTCTCGCAGCCGGCGTTTGATTCGGCTGTCCGACACCCCGTCTTCGCTGCCTCGTCCCTGGTGACCCGGTCCGAGTGGTTCCATCCTGCCGCTACGGGTTACACCTACGACGTATCTACCGTCCACCCTGTGTTCTTCGGGTCGCTCGCAATTACCTGCCCGGTGGAGGCTGTCCATCCGGCCATGTCGGCGTACGCAGCCAAGAAACTACGCCGCCAGCAATCCCGCCAGCGCCAGCACTCCGTTTCACGGAGCCGCAGCGGGAGCCGGGGCAGCAGCAGCCAGGATCAACAAAGGGAGGAGACCCGCGCACAGGATCAAGAATTTCCTGCAAGTGCCCCTGTCCGTGCAAGACCGCTGTCCCAACGTGACGCCATTCAGGCACAGATCGAAGCGCTCGAGGAGGAGAGGCTGTTCGCGCAGCGGATCGCGCAGGAAGAGGTCCAACGCCGCCGGATGTCGGGGGCATCCTCGTCAACGCCGTTATACATCGACCTGGAGCCCACGCCTGTCATCGCAGATACGGTCCAGGACCTGCAGCGCCATCTCAGTCAGCAGATCCGCCGGTCCCTCGTCTTTGGCAGCACCAAGCTGCAGGAAGAGGAACTCCCGCCCCCGCCTTCGCCCGTACCGCCCGTACCTCCTGTACCTGCCGTACTTCCTGCTGCTGCCGCTACCGAACTTCCGTCGCGGACGAGAAGCAAGCGCAAGAGCAGCAGCAGCAGCAGCAGCGAACGCAAGGCCAAGAGCGGCAAATCGCTGCTTTGGACGCCGACACCATCTCTTCCTCCTCCCCGCGTCGGAGTACCTGCAGCGAAGGAGGAGGCGAAGGGGTTGTGGACGGCCGATCAGACGGGTCGATCGTCGTCATTGTCATGGTCGCTGCCGGCAAAGGAAGATCGGGAGGCGGCAGCGCGGCGGACACGGCGGCGCAAGCTGCTGCAGCGGAAGCAGAGGCGTGCGGAGATACTCGCGCAGATTGCTGCTGTCGAGGCAGGGCTGAATCCGTTTGTTGATTTCTCCGGGCAGCGGTTGTGGCCTGTTGTTGCTAGTGGGAGCGAGGAGAGGGGGAGGAGGGATTGGCTGCATGATGCCTGTGTGCTGCGGCAGGAAAGGAAGACTAAGGGGGTCGTGTTACGGTATTGAAGGGGTACAAGTTGCGAAGGAGTGTACCTTTAGCTGTTTGCAGGGCCAAGCTACCTTACTTATCTGGTATTTGGGTCAGAGTATCCGTACATGCTGTGTGTCGGTTATGTGAGAATGCAAGGTTTCGAGTGAAAGGAGCTGGCTGGCCAAAGTCTACTCCGTACACGATACACGTTCGTGCCGTGGTCCGCTGTATTGTACAATACAGTAAACGCTACTGTAGCTGTACTCTATCTTAATCTTGGAGATACACACATCCAAGTAACGACGAATCATTACGAGAATGTGGACTGACGAATGGACCCCAGTCTGAGCGGCATTGCATCTGATGAGGCCGGACCGACAGCTGAGCCAAGACGGAGGCCCGGTTTAATCCATCTTCGCCCGTCCAGGCCCGATGTGGGGCCGGAGATGCACCACAATCGCCACACCCAGATGCGGGAGTTCTCTCCATGGTGTGATTTCAGCGGGGTTTGCCTGGCCTAGGCTGGAATGTCGCGCAGTGCTATTGCAGGTATTTATTGATCAATCTGCAATCTAGATCGGAGATGAAGATACCCGTAAGTCCGCGGCTAGGAACTGCCGGGTGGAAGAAGTCTGGAACCAATCGCCAAGCTACCGAGCAGCGCTCAAACGGTGCCTGAGTAAAAGCCGGATTGCGAGAGGTCAGATCTGGCGGGTGGATGTTTGAAGTGGAAAGAAACACACTTTGACCCCCGTCCTGAGCTATCTCCGCGGGTGTGCCAGGCACGGAAGTAGCGATCAGAATATACAACACCTGATTGGTCAGGCTGGCTTATCAGTGGGATCTGGGCTTATCCATGGCCTTATCTCGAGCAACTCGGTCTTTCCCTACACTAACATCATGTGTACCGGTAAGGTGCGTATCCGTACAGGGGCGACTTCCCGAATTCACTCCGTCTGCAACAAGGCCGCGCAGACCGTGGAGATGCCGCAACGAGCGACATTGAGCCGCCTGTTGAGCAACATAACCTGGGCCATCCCGCACTCGAACGAGGCTTTTCCGCCATGCTCCGTCCATGCGTCATGGCACTTACCACATTAACCACACTGACCACCACTAACGACAACAAAATGTTCCATATGCGCCAGGCCGGAAATGCATGTTTTGACATGTTTTTTGCCATTAGGTTCCCTTCCAAAGCACCACTATGAGTGAGTGACTGGCGCGATTTAGAGATTAGATGATAATAACATTATGCTTTGCTGCTCCAATATTACCTCTCCCTCCTCAGGTGTAGAGGTAGGCTCGGTCTATCCAACTATCTATCACTGCGTGCCATCCTTCTGCTTGCCGTCTCCTTTCCATCTTTATTCTCTCTCCTTCTCCCTACCGGTTCCATCCGCCTGATCACGAGAAAGGGAGACGAGAGTTTTGAGTACCCCCTATCCCCTTTCTCACATACCGATCCATTCTTCCTCCCAACACTTCCCCATTCCGGCCTTTTATGGTAGTATACTCGTAGAACACCACCCCAAGATGGCCGCGGGTGCTCGCAAAAAGGTCGTCGTTGTCGGCCTGGGCATGGTCGGCATCAGCTTCATGTAAGTCTACCTTTGCTCAGACAATTCACTTCCCTAAGCATAGACTAACCAACCCTAAGAGAGAAACTCCTGAAGCTCGACGCAAGGACACGCGAGTATAACATCGTCGTGGTCGGCGAGGAAAAGCACGTGGCATACAACCGCGTTGGCCTGACAAGCTTCTTTGAGCACCGAAAAGTCGAGAACTTGTACCTGAACCCGCTATCATGGGTAAGCCTCCCCAGTCCGCAGCGGGCGAGAAAGCATTGCTAAACCTGCTTTCCTAGTACGAGTCAATCACCGACGGAGCTCTGGGCTACCACCTCAACACCACAGTCACCCAAATTCTCCCAGACAGGAAAGCTATCGTCTGCTCCAACGGGGATGAGATCGAATACGACATACTCGTCTTGGCCACTGGCTCCAATGCTCTGCTTCCGACAGCGGTCCCTGGCCACGACGCTACTGGCGTTTTTGTCTACCGGACCGTCGAGGACTTGGAGAAGCTTATCACCTTTTCAGCAAACCAGAAAGGGACTGTCGGCGCTGTCGTGGGCGGAGGCTTGTTGGGCCTCGAAGCCGCCAAGGCCATGATGGACCTAGAATGCTTCGAGAATGTCAAGGTCCTCGAACGCAGCCCTTGGCTCCTTAGCCGGCAACTGGACGCCGAGGCGGGCGGCATGGTATGCGAACAAGTCAGAGCGCTTGGCGTTGACGTCTTGTTGGAAAAGTCCGTTTCCAAGATCGACGTCGACGATCAAAACAGGGTGCGGGGCATATTCTTTAACAACGGCGAGTACTTCGACTGCTCGACCGTGTGTTTCGCTATTGGAGTCCGGCCGCGCGACGAGCTGGCAAGGCAGGCCGGTCTGAAAGTAACCGAGCGTATGGGCGGGATCGCCGTCGATGATGAACTCAGAACCAGCCATCCAGATATCTACGCCATTGGCGAATGTGCGAGCTGGGCCGGGCAGACGTTTGGCCTTATCGCCCCTGGTGTTGAGATGGCCGACCTCCTAGCCTTCAACCTCACACAAGCCAAGCTCCACCAGCCGCGCCTGTTCAAGCGCCCTGACCTTAGCACCAAGCTCAAGCTGCTAGGCGTCGAAGTCGCCAGCTTTGGTGACTGGTTCGCCGACCGCGATGGTCCCATCTCTCTACCGCCAAAAGCGAAGAAATCTCTCAAAAACGGAAACACAAACGGCGCAGAGAGGGACTTGGTAAGATCGCTGACATACAAGGATCCGTTCCAGCACGTGTACAAGAAGTACATTTTCACCAAGGATGGCAAGTACCTCCTTGGTGGCATGATGATTGGCGACACAAAGGATTATGTCAAGCTGGTTCCCATGGTCAAGAACCAAAAAGAGCTCGAGGTGCCGCCCGCAGAGCTCATTCTCGGTGCCAAGAAAGACGGCGACGACGGCACTGACGACCTCGACGACGACACACAGATCTGCAGCTGTCATAATGTCACAAAAGGGGACATCGCCAATGTGGTCAAGGACGGCTCTTGCAAATCAATCGGCGAGGTCAAGTCATGCACTAAAGCAGGCACAGGCTGCGGCGGCTGCATGCCCCTGGTCACGTCCATCTTCAACAAGACAATGAAGGATATGGGTAACGAGGTCAAGAACAATCTCTGCCCTCACTTCAACTACAGCCGCGCGGATTTGTACAACATCATCTTGGTCAAGCGGCTAAAGACGCTCCCAGACGTGATGAGGGAAGCCGGCACCGACCCGGACAGTATCGGCTGCGAAGTATGCAAACCCTGCCTCGCAAGTATCTTTGCGAGTCTGTGGAACAAGCACGTCATGGACAAGCCGCACCACGGTCTACAAGACACCAACGACCGCTTCCTCGGCAACATCCAGCGCAACGGCACATACAGCGTCGTTCCCAGAGTATCCGGCGGCGAGATCAACCCGGATTGGCTTATTGTCATGGGCCAGGTGGCCAAAGAGTACGGCTTATACACCAAGATCACTGGTGGTCAGCGTATCGACCTGTTCGGCGCAAAGAAGCAGGACCTGCTCGACATCTGGAAGCGGTTGGTAGACGCCGGCATGGAGAGCGGTCACGCCTACGCCAAGGCTTTGCGGACCGTCAAGAGTTGCGTCGGTACGACGTGGTGCCGCTTCGGCATTGGTGACAGTGTTGGCATGGCGATACGTCTGGAGGAGCGGTACAAGAGCATCCGCGCCCCACACAAGATCAAGGGAGGTGTTAGCGGATGTGTCCGTGAGTGTGCTGAGGCACAAAGCAAGGAGTAAGTCTATTCCTAACCAGGCCCCTTAATCAGGGTAGAACTGACAACCCCCTCTAGCTTCGGTCTCATCGCGACCGAGAAGGGCTTCAACATCTTCGTCGGTGGCAACGGCGGCGCCAAGCCCAGGCACGCGGAGCTTCTCGCCAAAGATGTGCCCCCAACCGAGGTCATTCCCATCCTGGACCGCTACCTCATGTTTTACATCCGCACCGCCGACAAACTGCAACGCACCGCCAGCTGGCTCGAAGGCCTCCCCGGTGGAATCAAGTACCTCCGCGAGGTTGTCCTCGAAGACAAGCTGGGCATCAACGCGTCCCTCGAGGCCCAGATGCAGGAGCTTGTAGACAGCTTCTTCGACGAGTGGGCCGAGGCCATCAACAATCCTGCCATTGCCGCCAAGTTCAAGCAATTCGCCAACACGCCCGAGACGGTCGAGAACATGGAGATCGAACCCGAACGGACCCAAGCGCGGCCCGTCATGTGGACCAAGGACTCGGCCACGGAGGACTTCAAATCCCTGCGCTCGCGCTGGTCCTCCACCACGTGGCAGCCCGTGCTGGAAGCGTCCTACTTCGCGGGCGCCGACGACGCGCCCAACGGCATCTCGGCAACCATTAAGCGCGGCGACACGCAGCTGGCCGTGTGGCGCATCCGCGGCAAGTACTACGCCACGCAGCAAATGTGCCCGCACAAGCGCGCCTTTGTCCTGTCGGACGGCCTCGTCGGCCAAGACACGCCGTCATCCTCCTCCTGCCCGGACAAGGAGCAGGAGCGAAAGATGACACAGGGCGGCGCCCCCTGGATCTCATGCCCGCACCACAAGCGCAACTTTGACCTGGCCGCCGGGGACTGCAAGAACGACTCCGAGCTCTCCATCGCCACCTTCGACGTCGAGGAGCGCGACGACGGCATGGTCTACCTGAAACTACCCCCCGTCGAGGAGCTCGACGCCGCCCTGGGCACCAAGAAGTGGATGGTCAAGAAGGGCGACGCCGGCCCCAACCAGTTCGCCGAGGTGGACAAGAAGATTGGCTTTGTCGGCCAGCGCGCCAAGAAGCCCGGCGTTAGGCCCCACGGCGACGGCCTGTCATTGCGTAAGCCGGTGCAGTTGATGGTTGGCGCAGGGGGTTGCGGCTCGGCGCCGGATTGGTGATGGAGTGAGGGAGGACAGGGTTAACCTAAAGGCTGCATTTTGTTTTCTCCTGGAAAGGGAGGGAAGGGTTACTACTCATCATCATCAGCATCATCGTCATCATCAGAATTGCAGGTGCGGGCGAGCGGGCGTTGGAGCAAAAGAGACGGGTTTGGGACTGAAATTTTCTTGTTCTTTTATTTTCACATCTATTGAATCATGTATGAGCTGGGATGCATATAAAAATAAGCAATCAACTCGGATCAACTCAAAAGAGTAGCAATTCCCCTCAAGACCCAGTAAAATGTGCTGCATTGTGAGAGATGGAGGTGTAAGCTATTTCATCCTCACAGCAGACACAGCGTTTGGAAAAGCATCTGCTCAAACACCGCCAATACTCGGATGCAGAGGACGATCCCATAGCACGGGGCAGATGAGCTGTTTAGCACGTCGAACCTCTCCGTGGTTGGCTTTACGGTGAGACGATGAATACCAGCGCCCAAAAGCCATCTGGGCTGATTGTCATGCCAACATCCAGCTCAGCAATAGGTATAATTGACTGTTTAGTCCCTACAATCCAGAGCCAAGGCCTTGTCAACTTTGCCAGAGAAACTAGAATCGTCCTGGGATATCTATCATCAAGACATCAACCGTGATCACACAGCATAACAATCCAGAAACCACCCAAGCCGACTCACATATGCAATATGTTCGACGGCATGCTAAATAACCATATCAACAGCTCCCCCAAAGAAACAAACTTGCGATAAGTAGCAGCAAGGGTATTGCAGCATCCAATAACCAAGAACCGAAACCCAAGAGAAACACCAAACTCAGATATCCAAGCGTTTACACGGCGGCACTTCCACCGGCCTGAATAACCAAGATACTGGCCTTAACGCCGACCGTGACGAGCTGCTCCCCGATGGCGCCAATCGTGCGCTTCAAATCGGGAGCGCTACTCCCGGCTTCGACGGCCAGGTCCGCAGCTTCCAGCTTGGCGTTCCGCCGGCCGAGGACCACAATGTCGCCCGCGTTCTTGGGCTGCTGGCCCACCGTCTCCTGCGCGAGCAGCACAATTTCGGAAACGGTCGACGCCGAAGCAGGGGCTGAGAGGTCTAGGTCGCTGAAGACGACTCGGCCGGAGAGCTCTTGCGGGAGGGAGTTCTGCAAGGTGGAGAAAAGGATGACGTCTTCGGGGTCTTGGGCGGCGGCGTTCTCATTGTTGGCTGTGTGTGCGTATGAAGGGGGCGGTGTGCTCGGGCCGGTTGATTCAGCTGTGGAGGTCTTGCTTGCGGACCCGCCGTTCTTTTCGGTTTCCGCTGTCTGGAGAACCGTCTTTGTCTCGGCGTTTTGGGCATCGAGCCAGTGGATGCGGACGATAGTGGCCGTGACGTGAGGGTTCTTGGCGAGCTGGAGGACGACTCGGATAGCGACGCGGTCGTCGGCGCCGCCGAAGAATGGGAAGAAGATATGATGGTTCTTGTTGGAGACTGGCAGGGTAGGCATTTCGCGGTAGCTACGGATGGACATGGCGCTCTTGGTACGAGTGAGCTCGGGGCGATCGGCAGATTTTGTGATGCCGCCAAAGCCATTGTCAATGAAAATTCCCGCGTTGCATGTGCTTGCTGCCTTTTGTAGCGTCTGGTTGATGAATTCAAGATGCATGCTGGACTTGAAGCGCTCGCTTGGGTTGGCTGTGACGGGGAAGGATTGGTCTTCTGACACACTGCCGTATTCGCCCCAGGGAATAAGCGCGAAATCCGACGAGACCTCAGACGCCTGGGACATGAGCGTTTCTGCGTACGAGTCTGTCGGCACGACGGCGACACGCCCAGAGACAGCGACGTCATGCAGGTGAGAGAATGTTCGGAAGGCATTGACTACAGGATCGCGTAGGGAATAGAAGTCCTCGCCTTCAGTGAGGTGCATCACTGACGAGGTACGGTCGGTGAGCTCGATGACCCGCAGACCGTGAACTTCAAGGGGTCTCTTTTTGATCTGAATCGCTTGCTCCTTGTGGCTGTCCGCTGTGGTGTCCGGCTGACCGGTGGTCGAGATGCTTTCCGGACTGAGCAGAGTGATAAACGTGAACAGGCTCGGAAGACTGTCAAGACGGAGATGCACCATGAGACGTCGAATTTGCGACTCGACTGGCTTTTTAGAAGACTCTCCTGAAGCCGTCTCGGGTGTGTCGGTGGGATTGCCATCCCAGTCGATCTCTCCTCTCCTCCACCTCTCAACCTTTTTCTGGTACCATGGCGGATACAAATATTTGGTAAGAGGCGTGGTGGCGACAGTCGTCACCAAAGCCATGACGACAAACATGCTGAAAGCGGTAGGGGTTAGGATCCCCGCTTGAAGACCGATGTTCTACGAGTGTCAGTCAGTCCGGGCTTCAGTCACAAGTTATTGTAGCTTACCAAGACGATCAACTCCACCAAGCCCTTGCAGCTCATCAAGCACCCAATGGTGAAGCTTTCGCGCCATAGGAGCTTGTTCGCCCGGGCGGCAAGGGTTCCGCCGGCAATCTTGCCGACAAAGGCGCATGCGATAATGCCAATGATGTATCCCCATGTGATGCCATCGCTCAGAAGACCAAGATTCGTGTTCAGCCCGGAAAGCGCAAAGTAGAGGGGCAAGAACAGGACTGAAATCAGGTCTTCAATCTTTTCGGTCAGCTTGATCGCGAAGCCACCGTCATGGGGGCAGATCAAGCCAACTAAGAAGGCCCCAAAGATGGGATGGACCCCGATAATCCCTAGGAAGACCGTCAGTACCGGGGGGGCGCTCGTAGCAGTCTGGTTGAGACGATCCGAACCTACCGGTGAACCATGCAGAAGCAAATACCATGAGCATGGTCAAGGCGACCATGCCCTGAGTAGGCCCGTTTTGGAGGCTTCCGGTCCGCCTAAGGACCCAGATGAAAGGTGGTCGGACGACAAACACCAACAACAGAGTCCAGCCGATACAGCAGAGAAGGGCCCAGAGCGCAGCTAGGCCGCTGCTGTTGTTGGTCAGGGCCACGCAGAGGGCGAGGAGCACCCAGCCCGTCACGTCGTTGCCAATACCGGCGGCCAACACAGTGACGCCCACATTTGAGCGGAGCAGATTCAGTTCACTGAGAATCCGGCAGAGCACGGGGAAGGCGGTAATGGCCAGCGCGGTGCCAACGAACAAGCCGTAGACACCGAAGCTAATTGGCTGGACGGGTGCGAACTGGTGGTAGATGCCCCAGGCTATGGCGAAGCCCAAACCAAAGGGAATGACCATGCCGGCCAGACCGACGCTGAGGGCGGCCTTCCAGTTCTGAGTGAACATACGGATGTCGACCTCAAGAGCGACCAAGAACAAAAAGATAAGAAGGCCCATGTTGGCTACATTGTTAAACACGGGCATAGAGGCATCCGGGAAGATGGCTGCGGTCTGTGTCAGCAACCATGAAAGGCAACTAACTAAGTCCCAGAATTTCCAGTACGCACTTTGCTTGAATCCCGGTATCCTTGACATGACCGACGGACCCAGCAGGATACCACCGATGACCTCGGCGATAACACGGGGCTGGTTCAGCAGCCGGAGAGGATCTACGCCAGTCAGCCCAAGGTGTCAATCCATGCAGGTTTGGATCGGAGACTCACAGTGCAGCAGTTGACAAAATAGGATGACGATGATGGCCTGCGATGTGTAGTGTACTATTGTTAGCGTGGCTCGCGTGGGAATGGCCCGAGACCAAGGCGACCCGGTGCCCGGGCCAGTTGAACCCCTTCCGGCCCGTCCAGGACAGCCGAAACGGCACCAGGTACAGTACTTGCCTGAATGATGAAAAGCATAATTGGATTCCCAGGGCTGAACTCAATGGGATTGACGCCCTCGAGCACACCGGCCTGGGGTGGAGCCCCCGTGCCGGTGCCGTTCGTCGAGCCGCCGCCCGCCATGTCTCGTGGCGTCGGCGAACGGGTCGGGTATTTGTTTCCTATGCTAAGCCGTCGAGGCGCTCCGAATATGCGGATATACGAAACTGTGGGCTTGAAAGGAGTTCAAACCAAGTGTCTGGCGTCCGTCAAACAGACGTTAAGATCGAATGGTTGGTTCTGGGGAGGACCGTCGATCTGGGCTTAGGTCCGAATGTGCAGGGAGCTCATCGGCCGTACGTCAGCCAGTCAGACGGTTGGTGAGAGCACCGGGAGAGGATCGTGTGGACCGCGCTGCTAGGTATTTACAAACGGCGGTCTGAGACGGGCTTCTTCTCTAAACCGCCGCACCATGGATAAGAAATACACCGAATCGGCGGAGTGGGTTCATCAGGGTGCCAAAGTGCATCCATCTCGCACGTGTTGACGCAGCTCGAGGCTTTGCCAAGAACAACGCTGGTTCTCACAAAACCAAACTAATAACAAGCCCTGTCTTGGGCGTGATCCTGGGCGTGATCGCTGAGTCCCGAGTGGCGGAAGCCATCGTGGAAAAGACGAAACAACCTAAGCGGCGCAGGTGGGCAAAACAGCACGCAATCCATGGAATTGCTTGGATGTGGCAGGTGCCTGCCCCGTCCCCATGATGTGCCCCGCGCCTTAGCTCTTTGTTCAGCTGACCGCCAAGCCCACAAATGCTGGTTCCAAAGATGCTGTTTCCGGGGGTTTCGGGTTTCGACGAGAAACTTCCTTCCCGAAAAGCAAGCAAGCAGGAAAGTATTGAAACTTGACCCGGAGTGTTTTGTTCGATTGGGCTGGAAAGAGCCAAACATGGGCTACAGGAAAGATCTCTCCAGAAGGTGGTGGTGCTAGCGCGGGAGAGCGCTCCAATGCCGCGGCACGCCAAGATCGAATGCCAAGCAAGATAAGCGGGCAACGACGGAATCCGGTCCAGACCGTTCTGTAGACTTACATAATCGTGGAGAAGGCTGTCCTCTGCCAGCCCCACCGTGCCTCATGGTTGCTTCTTCCTCCCAGTTCCAATTATGGTGCAGAGATAGTACGTACAACGTAGCACTCTTCTCAAGTTCTCAACGTTCCACAGCTCCAACAGTATGGCCAGCACGAGACCTGAACAAGGCATGGACCGAGAGGGATGCTAGGTAGGCTATGATGCTACGAAGTGGAATGCGAATCGAATCAATCCTCGTCGTGATTACTTTTACATATTTCCAACTGGGGCGTATTCTCCAAGGCACTGATGCATGTACCAGAACCTCACCGCAGCTTCTGTCTTATCAGATCCCTTATCCATTGCGCAGGAAGCCGAGTCATCGACGTCACACAATCCAACCAACGCCCATCAACCCAACAGTATCGTTGATGCGACAACTCCTCATCATCCGTCAGGCTGTGCGCCGAGTTCAAACCGACGTGCCTCTCTGGGTTAACCCAACACAAACACAGGCGATGACCAGCTCACAGACCCGGAGCTCGTTGCTAATTTTCGACTCCAGCAGCGAAAGCTTCTTGACACCCGAGCCCAGCTCTGGCAGCATCTGAAGCTCACTGTGCCAGACTTATCCAAAACGGCCTGCCCTGGCCATGTGAAGCCCATACACAGTCAAATTGCTTGTTGGGATCTGTGTGCCGCACGGCGCAGCCATCAGAGCTGTGGACCCCAACACCGTTGTCAGCCATGTCCCTTGGCTTGGCTTCTGGCGATACACACTGCACACACTTCACCGAAGCAGCCGGCTCCACGCCTCTCCGTCGGCATGCCGACCTTATTCAGTCCACTGTCGGGACCGGTGCAGAGGTCCACAGGGTGGTCTCGTCTGCTGGTCTCGTCTGCCGGTCGTGTCCATCAGTGTTGGCCTGCTAAGTAAGCTGGTTGAAACCTGTTTCGTCTCTTGTGTGCTCTATCCTCTTGATCTCAGTATTGTATAGCCATCTCTGTGCAGTCCCCTAGCGGCCGCACACTGGGTCTCAGGGCTTCAGGATTGAGCTTCAACTGATGTAGTCGTGCAAAACTTGGGAAAGATGGTCAACAGTGGCCGCCATGGCGTTGGGTCTTTGGCGGGTTTAAAGTAATGGAGATGACCCTCTTCGTTTGCTTCCTGGCCCATCTCATGATCTTGTCTTCAGCTCGCGGGCTATTCAATGACCGGCCCTCTGCCAAACGAAGACCTGGTCTTGCGTCCCAAATACCTCTCCTTGCTTCCAGCAGCGCGAAAGCCTCTTAGCACGACCTCGCGCTGCATAGGGAGTTTTGGCAGATTGCGTCTTCACCTTGATCTTCTCCAAGATGCGCATCTTCACCAGCTCGCCGTCCTCGCTGGCGGTTCTCCTCGTGTCCTCCCTCCTTCCTGATTACGCCCTGGCGGGGGACGGATACTGGATTAGGTCTGTTCTGGGTGCCCGCAATGGCGCTGGCCACGGTTCTGGCTCTAACTCGGCCACTGGGGTCAGCTCCAACAGCAAGTCCAACCTGAAGACCTTGACCATGACAATGGGATCTACGACCATTACAGAGCCTGGTGGCCAATATAACTGGGCTGGTAGGTGGCCCAGGGAGATGCTGTATGCGACAATGCTGATGAGAAAGCAGATGTAAGCTCAACGCCAATTCTAACGTACCCCGGGGCAGATGTGAACCGGACATACATCGCCTTGGGCCTGGAACTGTCCGTCAACCTTAGCTCGCTCGATCCCCTCGACATTCTTGCCTCGTCCAGCATCTACCTTTCATATGTCCAGCCGGGCCTGCAAGTGAGATCAGAAGAAAACCCGACGCTGATCTCCGAGATGAACCCACTCGTACCGTTCCAGATGACCGGCGAGGGGGCTGGTGCGCCTCAAATGCTCTTCATGCTTCTCTACGTCCAGCCGCATCCCCTCGTTGTCCAAGATCGCTACAAGCTGGCCTTCTCCGGCATGAAGTCGGACGCCTCAAAGCGTGAGAACTTTAACTTGGAGACCTTTTGCGACAGCGCCGGTATCAAGACTCTGAAGGCGTCGACATGGTTGATGGTCAACGGCACTGCGGGCGGAAAAGGACAAGGAGAAACAGTCCCCGGCTCGATGCAAGTGAGCCTAGGTCCACCGGCCACAACTGGGACAAGCGGCGGCACCGGCACAACGACGACGGGAGGTACTGGGGGAAGCGACGACCAAGAAATTACCACCATCGCTCCGGTACCCATCAGCTCCGTCACCAACTCCAGTGTCGTGACAACCAGCACCAGCGCCGGCGGCTTCTTTGGTTTGCCAAGGCCAACACTGGAACCAGGTTCAGATTACCCAAGCGCGATACCGACCGGTTCAGACGAGGACTCGCCCTCCTGTTCTGCGGGCGCGACAGCCACGGTGACGGTCACCGCCACGGTTGACGAGCAAGGCAATCCGTTTACGCCTTCTTCTGCTTTGTCCACTTCTGACCTGCCGACCACGACTTCTGGGGCGTTCCCCAGTGAGGGTTTGACTAGCACGCTTCCTGGCGGACCCGGGAATGGGACTGTCCCATGCACTGCTACTGGACCCCCTGGATCAACGCCTACTGACGGCAGTTGTGAGGGTGGCGAGGGTGGTGACGAGGAGGGTGGTGACGAGGAGGGTGGTGACGAGGAGGGTGGTGACGAGGAGGGTGGTGACGAGGAGGGTGGTGACGAGGA
>NW_027041858.1:115251-224984 GCF_033297395.1 Canariomyces notabilis
GTCAACCACAACAACAGAGCCAGACGAGTCAGAAACAACTGAACCTCCTTGTGATGCGTGTGAGAGTTCTGCGGTCTCTGACATTGTCAGCCCGACAAGTACAACGGCAGATGAATCGACGACAACGACGGAACCGGACGAGTCAGAGACAACAGAACCTCCTTGTGATACGTGCGAGAGTTCTGGGTCCTCTGACATCGTCGGCCCGACAAGCACGGGCGCAGAGGAGTTGACAACAACAACAGAGCCAGACGAGTCAGAGACAACAACTCCTCCTGCTAGCTTGACTGCAACTTCCAGAGAGATCAGCACTACTATCACCAAACTCACTACCCTCCGCCCTGTTCCACACAACTCTACAAGCATAGGGACGGGCACTGGTGGAATTCGGCCCACCACCACGATCCCCATTGTAGAGGCCGGTGGGGTCAGGGACACCCCATCACGGGCCCTCGCATTGGGAGGCACAATTCTCATTCTCTTTGTGTTCTTGTGATAGATAAAAATAACCGGAGCAGCATGGATTGGCATTGGCGTTGAGGACGGACCCGGTAAACTTGGATAAAACAAGGCATTAGAATCTAAATAGATATCCTGGGGCCGGGCAGGTTAGTGCCCTGTTGGTTGGGTTAAGGCGTTCGGATCAGGGCGGTTATGATTGTAACATTATCTTCTATCTGGCTCAGCCTTCTGTATAACTTAGTCTTTGGATGAATTACGTTTTGTTCCTTTTTGGTCATTTCTTGGTTGCAGTGGGATGTTGAAACGAAGAACAATGTGAACGGCCTTGCCGGGAGTTTTCTCTCTCTTCGCATTTATCTTTCTGTCCAGTTGCCGCCCAATCAGGCTCGATGGGGAACTGGGCTGCCCGGGTCCTCCCTTGCCCACCCCACACCTGGCCCGTGCGTGCCCGCCTAAAGCCGCGATTCGCCATTCTTGAGAATCGGCTGCAGGCCCGGGCTGCGGCTCCCGCTTTAAGAATAGATGGACGTTCTCTTTCACGGTTTCACCTCCAACATCGTCGACACTGTTATGTATGGAGTAGGACTCGCGTCTTCCAGTTTTCGGCACGCCACCACTTCAAACGCACAATTGTTTCCTCGAAGCGGTTGCATATAATACGAACTGAACTATATGATTCATCCCTTCCGCTCATGACGCTCAGCCCGAGACTGCCGCACCTTCCTGTTACCGGCGACAGATAACAAAACTTGTACCTTCCGACCCGCTCACCCCTCGCCGTCCCCCGCCCTCCGGTCAGACCGCCCATAGCGCCCATACCCTCTTCTCGAGCCACCAGCGACCTGCCGCAAAGATGATGCCAAATCCACACGTATATTCCCATCATCAATATCCCCAGGCCGACTCGGCCTGGATGCATCAGCAGCCATCGCACTCGCACCACACCCAGGCTGCGGCCGTCGCCGCCAACGTCGCTCAGCAGCAGCACTATAATCGCATCGCAGGTGCCCACAACAGCGTCGGCCCTCTGACCCAGGCCCACGGCCAGGACAATGCCCTCGAGTCGTCCGTGTCCGAAGACAATCGGCGCACGCTGCAATACATTGCCGATCTCTTGAACGAGAACACGCGCGAGGGTGCCTTGCTGGAGCTCAGCAAAAAGAGGGAGCAGGTTCCTGAACTCGCTTTGATTCTGTGGCACTCGTTCGGTAGGACATCCCCACATTGTGTTCCCGCAGTTTCGCACGTCGTTTGTGCTGACTATGCGCTCTAGGGGTCATGACGTCGCTGCTTCAAGAGATTATCAGTGTCTACACGCTCCTTAGCCCATCACAGCTCACTGCCGCTGCCTCTAACAGAGTTTGTAATGCGTTGGCTCTCCTCCAGTGCGTGGCATCGCACAACGAGACCCGGGGGCTTTTCTTAAACGGTGACACGTCCTTGAGGTTCCCATCCCACGGCAACACCAGCTGACCTGCTTGATAGCACACATTCCACTCTTTCTCTACCCTTTCCTCAACACGACGTCAAAGTCGCGGCCCTTTGAATATCTCCGGCTTACGTCGCTTGGAGTAATCGGGGCCCTGGTCAAAAATGACTCGTCCGAGGTCATCAACTTCCTCCTTACGACCGAGATTATCCCTTTGTGCCTCCGGATTATGGAAACCGGGTCCGAACTCAGCAAAACAGTGGCCATCTTCATCGTCCAAAAGATCCTGCTCGACGATAATGGTCTCAACTACATTTGCGCCACCTATGAGCGCTTCTATGCTGTGGGTACGGTCCTCAGCAATATGGTCGCCCAGCTGGTGGAGCAGCAGACCGCGAGGCTGCTGAAGCATGTGGTTCGGTGCTTCCTGAGGTAAGGCCTGGTCTTCCTATTCTCTTCATATGCGCTTTGGCATTAACCCTCGTTCTCCAAAAAATCCAGACTCAGCGACAACGCCCGCGCTCGCGAGGCATTACGGCAATGCCTGCCGGAACCGCTGCGCGACCATACGTTCCAGTCTGTGCTCCGCGACGACGCTGCGACGAAACGCTGCCTCGCGCAGCTGCTCATCAACCTGTCGGATAACGTGGTTGAACCCACCGCCGTCGGCCAGCTTGGGATTTAGGCGATACCAGAAACCAGCAAACGCAATTGTTCAACAGTGACGCCGGACGAACGAGGACGAAGGACGCTGGAAGCCGCAAGACGGAGAAAACGCAGGTTGAATCCGGCCTCCTATGAAGCCGTTTACGGCCCAGCGCCAATGTTTAGCCTCGCTGAGCGACCAGCGGCGATCGTTGAGAGAGGGTACGGAAGCTAGTGCTGCCGCCGGCACGTGCTGGGCGCGGCTTGTTATCCTATATTCAAGGCCGTATCTTCAACGAAGAGGGTGAAAGATCGAAGGAGATGGTAGGGGAGAATATAGGTCGAAACAGCGTTTGAACGACATCGACTTGGCCACTGGGCTGGTACATAATGGTTTTGGAGGGGGGAAGAAGTGGAATTATGACGGGGACTGGGAAAGGAAAAGGCTCTTCTCTTTTCTAATATCCTTTGGATTTTGGGCAGAGGGACATGTTGCAAGAAGGGAGGATGAGTGCTAAAGGGGGGTCTCAAAAGTTTCAACCGGAAAGGGGAGGATGGGAGGGTGGAAAATACCACGTGCTGGAAATATCTATTGCAAGCGGGATGGGCGTTTCTGGGCGTTCGTTTTGGCCTTTTATACTTTTCTTCCTTCTTTCTGTGCTTCTGCATGTCGTTTCCCTTCCCTTTTCCCTCTTCTAAGTCTGTCCTGGAATGTGTAGGTGTGTGGGAGGTTCCTTGGGGGATGCGAGGCATGGCATTAAGCATAGCATAAGGCTGGGACGGTTCCGCTTTCTGGTTTGTTTTCTTCGCTCCACCGGCGTGCACTTTCGTTTCTGATACAGCCCTATACCATACCATAACACAAGGCATTAGAGATGGCGGGAGCAATGGTGCGAGATATGGAGACTGGCTTGGTTTTCTCTGTTTGCTGTCTTGTCTGATTGTCCTATTGTTGTATGATGTATGGATATCCAATGTACGGTAGATATAAGATAGTGAGCTAGGCTAGGTAGGTGAGGCAGCGACCGCAGAAGTGAGATTAGCAAGCAGCATTTTGAGAGCAGGAGTCACTTTCAGCTGCTTCACTGGACTTAATTTGTACTAGGTCTGCAAAGACAGATACTCCGTAATGGATCTGATGATTTCCAGATGTTCGCAGACCCGGGTGTTCAATATACATACATACCCAAGGTTCCTGAGAAACCACAACAAGGTTAAGGATGGAACGCCCCTGCCCGCGGCCCCAGGGAATTTGTTCCGTTGCTATATGGCCATGGATCATAGTATACAGTAATAATGCGACGTGTTGTGAATGAGTCGGAGCGAAACGTCGTTGACAGCATGCAACGGACTGCCACTGAAATGTCCCAATATAAAGGATAGCACTGGAGTGTTCTGTCACATACGACCATACCTACAGTCCCCCCCTTGTTTGTTCGTTACATAGCGCCTGACTTCAAGACCAGGGTGAGCCCTAAGTTTTCAATTTCAACATCAAAACGGCCAGTTTTTCCACGGAAAAACGACTCTGAAAAGAATAGTCTCCTTGAGTAATGCTAGACACTCTTCTTTCTTGTATAGAATCAACTGTTCTGGCTGCTGAGAAGCATTTCTCTGATTTTTGGACAAGAACCCCTGTCGAGAGTCCTGCGCTAACAATGAAACAAACAAGGGGTGAACTGTACTGGCTGAGAGACTGGTGGGACTGGCTAACTCGTGATCCCGCATCTACATAAGTGGGGCTCTTTGTGGGGTTGTGTATCTGTAGGGTGGTGCCAATCGCCATTGCGCGCCTGGCGATATCGAAGACAAGATCCGAATCGTCCAGGCTGCTGCTCTTCGACAAGTCGGGGCAGCTTTTTACACAACAAGATAGTGGGGATATCTAGCTCTTCCAGCTCGATGATGTTTTTTCGCCTTTCGGTTAACGGATACGGGTCGCTGTTGCGAGAGATTGACGACAACGCAACAAGGCTTCACAGGCCGCCGATCTCCGTTTCCTCCTGCGTTCAAGTCGACTTTTCATTTTTCCACTTTTCCGAGTTCTTACTGATAGAACTATACTATTATAAACTAACAACTAACTAGGAAAGCTGTTCACTGTCGAGGGTATAATTACTTCGGACAGGAAGCTGGAGTACATGGCGTCAACTAGGTTGATATTTCCGTGAGCTCCAGGCTGAGTTCCATGCTGCCTCGCCTTCCTCCATGGAGGCGTCTTGAACCTCACAGTACTGCCGCGGTGTAACAACCTAGCCTGTCTTTTCACACCGTCGCGTGCGATATGGCCATTACCACCGCAGACTCGACAGGCAACCGGAATACTAGAGGTACCTGCGTGTAAGCCTTCGTCATCTCGAAAAGTGCCATTGACCTTGGCGAGAGCGCGAAGCTGTTCCTGCTTCCTGGTGTTAGCGTGATCGGGGGTGGTAATCGCCATTTCAATGGTCTCCTTCAGTAGCGATTTGGCATTGTCGACTTTGGCCTGGCTGTCTGCCGTGATGAGACAGTGGAGAGGCTCGTTCATGTCGTCCATGTCGCGGAGCTTGCTGTTTGCTCTCCCACGGCCCTCCTTGACAGAGCCTTTGCCGCGTAGCGCGATCGTCGCGCCGGAAGCTGTAGCCGTTTCCATTAGACTGCGACCACGGGGGCCGAGAATCTGCCCGATGAAATTGACTTCAGGGAAGTCCTTGACGGGGATGTATAGTTTCTCCGTTATTCTCGAAGGAGTCGTCGTATATCGGAAGCCGGCAGGGGGTGGTAGTTCGGTATAACCTGTACTGCTTGGCTAATTAATGACTGGCGCTCCGCTAGGAGGCTCCCCCGGTAGCGCTGGTAGCGCGTATTAACTCGTCGACCGGACATGTCATATTCCGGTGTCGGGGATGTTGACCTGCGTATCGGATCAGCAGGAACAATATCATCCAGCTCCAACTTTTGGGTGATCTCGGGGATGCGCACATGAAGAGCATAGGCCTCAACCTGCTCAGCCGTCATCGGAGCTTCGATCGCAAGCTTGAGGCTGGCAAGGGCAGGAGCGGTGAAGGTACTTCGGGGTCCCCATCGGGACTGACGAGGACTCGGAGCTGCTGTTGGTGCCATTTCTCCTAATGACGCGTGGTGAGGGTCAGGCGCACGGAAGTGATATGTTATGCGACGGATTGTTAAAAGGCGATACCGAGTTGTACAAGGGTGAGGTGGATCGATAGTTGTGATGGAATGAACTGGGTCAGAGTTGGCAGGTTGGAGGTGCTGCGTTGTTCAATCTCTGGGTTTTGGGAACAGATTCAAACCAAAACGGGAACGAGTCCTCTTTATACCATGACCGGCCGAATGGCCAATTTTAGGTTTGATGTACCTAAGTACCATAGCGCGCCAGGGGCGTTTCCA
The DNA here is from genome assembly GCF_033297395.1 of Canariomyces notabilis. Classification (NCBI taxonomy): domain Eukaryota; kingdom Fungi; phylum Ascomycota; class Sordariomycetes; order Sordariales; family Chaetomiaceae; genus Canariomyces; species Canariomyces notabilis. The sequence continues at coordinate 121,178 of NW_027041858.1, forward strand.
AAACGAACTGGCCAAAACGACGGCCTCGAAATCTAGAACGACGGTCTCTATACAGAAGGACCAGGAAGTTGAGGAAATTGACACCCATACCTACCAATTATCCGATAACCTAGAATCGACACCATCAAGAACAGAAGGTGATAACCTTGATTCATGGCGTGGCCTCCTGACCCGGTTGCTCGCAAGAGCTAATGCATCGACCACTCCGCCGCGATCAGGGCACAAGGCAAGACTGGAGCAAACAGCCCAATCAGGCTGTCGTGTGACCCTCCCCTAACGCCCAAAATTCCCAGGACGTCCTTCCAGCTTTTTCGTAGGCTCTTTCCTTATGAAGTACATACACTAGGGAAGATATGCCCATTTCCCGTGCAACTTGGACCCTTCTCCAATGGGCGATGGCTATCGGGATGTTCGCAACTTCGATACAGGATTTCCCGTCGAATGGCGGCAACAATCCCTTCAATCCAGCCGCTAGTGGTTTTCGAGCAGAACGAACATCTGCCTTTTCATTGGCCTGCGGTTATATAACCGGCTTCGAAGGAGCATGGACAGGATGCGCCGACCCAAGTTGACATGGCCAAATGTCCAGCAACCTGGGCAACTGGTCCCCTTAAGCAGCAGCGGGAGACTCCCGTTCCCAATGCAAGGGTGACAGACAGGCCTGCCGACGTCATGATGGCAGGTGCCTGCTTGCCAACTTGGCCACGCGGAAGCTGAGACCCTTCCCTGGTGAGCCGCGTCGCGTTACATCCTGCCAGTCATAAGAGGAAACGTCGTCCGGTTATCAAGGCACACTTCCTGCTCGTTCTGGCTGCCGCTTCAAGCTTTCTCTTGGTCCTCTCAGCCGCCAAACCACCTTCGGGGAAAGCTAGCCAACGGTGCTTCAAGCCCAGGTCGGGTTTGAGTGCAACCCGGCAGTCGGGACACTTATAAAAGACTTGATTTTCTCGGTGAGGGGCTTTAAAGCCCCCTCGTTCCACCCCTCTGCCGGCTAGGGTTAGACAGGGCTAAGATGCCTCTTCAACAGCACCGTGGCGGTCTGCCAGGCTCGAGGAGAGCGATGATGGCCTTAGTCTCCGTCGTCTCCCTTTTCCTTCTTGCGTTCTTCGCCCTTGGGCAGCTAGGGTCCATCCAATCACCGGGCAGGTTTACCGCAACCTTCGAGAGACCCGAACATGAAGAAAACTTGCTCCTTTCAAAGGCTAGAGGTGCTGCGGCCGGCGACAAGTATCTGATCGGAGTTGGCAAGGCCGACATCACTGGGCCAGTGGTCGAGATCAACTTTGCCGGCTATGCCAATACCGAGCAAAAAGGCACCGGAGTCCGGCAACGCATCTACTCGCGAGCCTTCATCATTGGTGAAGTGGATAACCCAACCAATCGGTTTGTTTATCTCGTTCTCGACACTCAATCAGGCGATACCGCGGTCCGAAACGGTATCCTCGAGGGTGTGGCGGCGCTTGGGTCCGGCTATTCCATGTACGGGAGATCAAATGTTGCCGTAACAGGCACACATTCGCACAGCGGGCCGGGAGGGTGGTTCAACTATCTCTTACCGCAGATTACCAGCTTCGGCTTCGACCGACAGGGCTACCAGGCGATTGTGGATGGCGCTGTGCTGTCGATAAAGAGGGCGCACGAGTCGCTCCAGGAGGTGGGACTTGACGCGCCCTATTCTAGGAGCATTTCTATTTACTGACCACCCTCCCAGGGCTATCTGGACTTCGCTACCACAAGGATTTCAGACGCCAACATAAACCGTAGCCTATATGCCTACCTCGCTAACCCTGAGTCAGAGAGAGCACAATACGCTGACGACGTCGACAAGACCATGACTCTTCTGAGGTTCAAGAGAGCATCTGACGGGAAGGATATTGGCGCATTGACTTGGTTCCCCGTCCACCCAACCTCCATGCTTGGGAACAACACTCATGTTACCGGCGATAATAAGGGTCTGGCGGCTTATTTCTTTGAGAAATCGGTCAGAGGAAGCGATGGAGCTGCCGATGGCTTTGTGGCCGGCTTTTCCCAAGCAAACGTGGGCGACACGTCTCCAAACACCCTAGGAGCGTGGTGCGATGATGGATCTGGCCAAATGTGCGATTTCCAGACCAGCACTTGCGGAGATGGCAAATCACAATCTTGCCACGGGCGAGGGCCACTATTTTACAAGCTCGACCTCGGCGTGTCAAGCTGCGTCGAAATCGCAAAGAGGCAGTTTACGGGAGCCAAGTCACTCTATGTAAGAAGTCCTAAAGCCGCCGTGGTTGCGATGAGACGACTCACAACTCTACTAGGACTCCCTGGATTCCCAGGCGACATCTGTTGTTGGTGCTTCGGTTAGATCGTTCCACTACTTCCAAGATATGCAGTACTACACATTCCCCTTGGACAACGGCACGCTGGTACAGACATGCCCGGCCGCCCTAGGGTATTCATTCGCTGCAGGGACCTCGGATTGGCCCGGTGCCTTTGACTTCACTCAGGGCGATTCAGGGGCTCCAAACAACCCACTATGGCAGGCAGTGTCAGGCCTTCTCCGGACACCAAGCGCCCAGCAGAAGAAATGTCAAGAGCCCAAACCCATCCTTCTTGATGTCGGCGAGATGAGCGTCCCGTATGCTTGGTCCCCGAATATTGTCGACGTCCAGACGATGCGTGTGGGCCAGTTCATCATCATCGTCTCACCGTCTGAAGCGAGCACCATGGCTGGCAGACGCTGGCGCAACGCCGTCAAGTCCGCTGCTACCGAGCTGTCCCTCACCGGGACTATAGAGCCTTATGTCGTCCTCGGTGGCCCCGCGAACTCGTATGCACACTACGTTACCACGCCCGAGGAGTTTCGTGTCCAACGGTACGAAGGCGCGAGTACTCTGTACGGCCAGTGGGAGCTGCCGGCCTACATTAATCTCACCCTGCGCGGCCTGCCCTACCTCGCTCCCACAGCATCCGGTAGCCCCCCGCCTGGGCCAACCCCGCCCGACAACCGTGAATCCAGCCTGAGCTTTATCACGGGCGTCGTCATGGACAACGCTCCCGCCGGGTCCAGCTTTGGCACCTGCACGCAACAGCCCGCCAGCTCATACGCCCGCGGCGCTGTAATCAACGCCACCTTTGTCGGCGCCAACCCCAGGAATAACCTCCGTTTGGAAGGCACTTTTGCGGCGGTCGAAAAACTTGGCAGTGACGGCCGGACCTGGACGAGGGTGTTGAGCGACGACGACTGGCGGCTGGTGTATACATGGACGAGGACAAATGGTCTGCTGGGATACAGCGAGGTTACCATCACGTGGGAAACGAATGAGGAGGAGGATGTAGCCGGGACATATCGTATCCGGTATTACGGGGATTCAAAACCCTTGATTGGAAGCGTTAGGGCTTTCGAAGGAGTTAGCAACACATTCACACTGAGCTGAGTGGGTATGCGACGGTTGGATATGAGGCACGTATAATTGTATTAGAGTAACATTCATTAATCATCATATATGCCATTTGCATAATCTAAGTTCTAATCTCATCGCATTGATCAAAATGGTTTCCGAGTTAAGCCCCAAGAGAGATACGAATGCCGGCGGACAATATTCAATCTACTATCGTAATCCAATCACACTGCTCTCACAAGATCCCGTCCTCTTCAAGCATTGCCTTTTTCATAGATTCTGGTCCCAAACTTCCATACCTCATCCACTACAAGACTCCTCCTGCCCCGGCAGGCCTCCTCGGACAGGATCACAAGATCCGCATCCGCGCCCGGCTCAAGACACCCCTTGACACCTTCCACGCCAAGCATGGCTGCCGGCGTGGCAGTAACAGCCTTGAGGGCCTGGGGGATGGTGACTCCGGACCAGTTGAGGAAATTGTTGACACACTCGATCAAGGTGATGGAGCTGATGTTTCGGAGGGAAGGGTCAGCACTCAACCAATCAATCTTGGATCCACGCAGCGAATGAGAACAGTAAGAGACAGAAAAGAAAAAAAAAAAGGCGGAAGCTCACCTCCCCGCGATAGTCCCCGTCCCCTCCAGCAGCAGCACATGGCCCTTCTTCACAATGAAGTGCTCCCCTTCGCCGTTGGTCCACTCGTACCGCCCATCGGGCAGGCCCACCATGTGCATCGAGTCCGTCACGAGTATGAAGCCGTCCGGGTGCGCGTTCCACGCGATGTTGATGGTGGCCGGGTGCAGGTGGATCCCGTCGGCGATGATGCCAAAGTAGGGCCGCCCCAGTTTCCCCCGCCTTTTGCTGCTACTACTACTGCCTCTGTCCTCATGGACGTTGTCGTCGACGTCATCCGTGTAGTCGTTGTCAGTGGCGGCGGCGGCGGCGGAGGCGGGCGCCACGCCCAGAACCCCGAAAATGCCCGGATCGCGGTGGTGCGACGGCCGCATCGCGTTGAACAGGTGCGTGATCATGGTCGCTCCCGCGGCGACGGCGGCAGAGGCTTCTTCGTAGCTCGCGTCCGAGTGGCCGATCGAGACGATGATGTCCCGAGCGGTAAGGGCGGGGATCAGGGCGGTCATGTTGCCCATTTCGGGCGCGGCGGTGATCATCTTGATGGGTATAGGAGGGGTGGTGGTGTCTCCTGACCCGGGTGCGGAAGAAGGAGAAGAAGAGGGGGTTAGGTTGGAGGCGCCGTACATGTCTTCGAGGTCGGAGAAGTCGGAGGCGGTGCGGAGGACGGCGGGATTGTGCACGCCGTTCTTGTTCGGGTTGAGGAAAGGCCCTTCGACGTGCGCCCCGAGCGACTCGGCGCCGTCCGAGGCGAAGCGCGCGGAGCCTGAGGGACCCAGGTAAGGGAGGACCTACGGTTGGTTGTGAGTACAGGGGTTGACGATGCTCGGCTGGTCTGGACTCACTTTCTGGTAAAGCTCGCTCGTTTGACTCGTTACAGTCGGGATGTAGGATGTGACGCCCGTCTGCGCGAGCTGCTTGTTTAACCTGCGGACTTGCTTGTTGTACTGCTCCATGTCGTCGGTAGCGGTAGAGAAGTTGAAGCCGAATGCGCCATTCAACTGACAATCAATGAAACCCGGCGACACAATACGGCCGCCGAGGTCGATACTCTCATCGGGGAAGGCGTGCTCATCATAGAAAGCCTCCTGACTGCTGATGATCTTACCCGTCGCGGAGTTGAGCCAAATGTCGTCCGAGACGAGGGCATCACCACGAAGCAGGCGGCAGTTGGTCAGCCTGGTGATGCCACTACGAGGAGGTGTTGAGAGCACGGCGGAAGGCATATCGCAAAGGGGACGTAGTTCTAGTAGGGTGGAGTTGCCACTAAGATAGCTCACAGCATCAAGTTGATATGGTTTTATGTAACAGAGGGGAAGGGCTCAAGCAACGCCTCGTGTCCTCAGCAGGTAGGTCGTCCGTATATCAGGGACAGTCGGATGAGAGTGAAAGCGCATTGTTCTATGCGAATATAGACCTGGAGGATCTGGAAAGCTCTACCTGAGCAATTTCATGCTGCCAAAGCCATACCTCGAATCCAGAGCTCGGCCCGCCGGATGTACCTATGGAACTTCCAGGTTGTGGTGAGAATCCACGTTCCAATGGAAGGGAACCCGTGGGCTCAACCGCAGGCCACATTCGTTGGAAGCGATAACGGGGTGTTGTGGTCCCTTCCTCTTGTGAGGTTCACCTGACATTCCAGGTGTCTTGTACCTGGCACATCATGCTTCCAACGTAGGTTTGGACGGAAGGTGTGGTCCAGGAGTCTTACAGCGAGCGCACTGTGACGAGAAGGTTCGCCCCACCAGCCCGTTACGCACTGCTGTGGCGGATCGAGCCTGGTACTGATGATTGACTTCCAGTGAATGTAAGGTAGTAGTGTAGACGGAAGGCAAGACATGAAGGCGGATCTCACACATATTTCCAATCGGACTCCATCATCATGGACTTTTTGAAGGTTGAGTGGGGATGTAACGTTGCTAAGGAGGTTCGGTTTTATCAATCAACAGTGTCCTACAGTACTTTACGTACGTTACAGTACTGTACCATACATGATACTGCTCAACCAGGCTAGCCTCAGGCCTTTTCCTAGCCCTTGTTTGTCTCTTCTACCATAACTTTGGGGTTTCCTGAACTGCAACCATGGTTGGTTAGCGAGTCTCTCGCTCAATCGCCCAAACCGCACCCACAACCTCCCCAATGCGGCTTGTTGGTAGTGCAGCAACACGTTGGCCAGCATACCTTATGGATAGGAGGAGCATTGTTACCTGAGCAAACGGGCATGTCGCCATAACGTGACAACTTCGCCAAATTCAAACAGTCTTGCCTTGAATTCCTAACGGCTGGCCAAAATGACCAAACTGGACGGTGACCTGGACCCACTATGGCAGGATCTCGACTGGTGCGTGCTATTCATCAGTTACTGTATTGACCATGATGTCCTCTCGCTTCCGACTGTATCTCTGCAAGTGAGATTGCTGGAATATTGTTGCGGAGCCGCTCCCGCGTCACTCCGCGGCCCCCTTCATGGCGAACATGGTGCGGTGCTTGTCGGCAATGGCAACTCTGCAATGACGGTCCAACCATGAGAGGCTCAGGTTCTGTTGTAGATTGATAGATCGCTAACAATTGCGAGACAGGGCCATTGGGCAGATGCTGCTCATGGGATGGGACGGCACCGAGGTCACCCCGCAGATCCGTCATCTCATCGAGGAGCATCACCTCGGATCCATCCTCTTGACCGCAAAGAACCTTAAATGTCGTCCCCTCTCCGTAGTATGACCAACTCTATGCACCCGCCGCTTGCTAACTTGTCATGTAGCCGCCCAGCAGACGGCAAAGCTGGTACAGGAGCTGCAGGCAATTGCCCGCCAGGCGGGCCATCCTCAGCCCCTGCTAATTGCCTTGGACCAAGAGAATGGTGGTGTCAATAGTCTCTTCGACGATGACTTCATTTGCCAGTTCCCTAGCTCCATGGGTCAGGCCGCCGCCGGGAACGCTGACCTCGCCTACCAGATCGCCAAAGCCACAGCAACAGAAGTCTCGGCCGTTGGCGTTAACCTGATCCTTGGGCCTGTCTTGGACGTTCTGACAAATGCTCGCTATCAGCCGCTCGGCGTCAGGGCCACCAGCGATGACCCCCAGGAGGTGTCACAGTATGGCATCGCCGCCATGAATGGGTATAAGGACGCTGGCGTGGCAACTTGCGGGAAGCATTTCCCGTCGTATGGGAACCTCGATTTCCTCGGCTCCAGCTTGGACATGCCCATCATAACACAGACCCTAGAGGAGCTCTCTCTGAGCTCCCTCGTCCCTTTTCGCAACGCCATTGCTACGGGAAAGCTGGACGCCATGTTTGTCGGCGGCTGCGGCATCAGCAACCCATCTATGAACGTCAATCATGCTTGCTTATCCGACCAGGTCGTCGACGACTTGCTCAGAAATGAGCTGGGTTTTCGAGGCGTGGCCATTTCCGAGTGCCTCGAAATGGAGGTCCTCCGAAACGAGATTGGCGTCAAAACTGGCACCGTCATGGCCGTTGAGGCTGGCGTCGATCTGGTGTTTCTCTGCCGCGCCTACGATGTTCAGCTCGAGGCTATCTCGGGTCTGAAGCTCGGGGTAGAAAACGGGCTGATAACCAAGGATCGTATATACACATCACTCAGGCGCGTCCTTCATATGAAGAACTCGTGCACTTCATGGGCCAAGGCATTAAACCCGCCAGGCATCTCGTTGTTGTCAAAGATCCATCCCAGTCATCGTGCGCTTTCGCTGAAGGCTTATGATGATTCCATAGCCGTGATAAGAGACAACGAGAAGCTGCTTCCGTTGACCGGGTGGATGCACCGGGAAGAGGAACTGCTCTTGCTAACACCCTTAGTGAAACCGCTTCCTGCCACCTCAATGACCAAGACACTTCTCGAGTCAAAGAACAAGTCCGATACCCCGCCTCTAGTGCATGACAGCCCATGGGTAGCACATCGCGATCGGGGGTCCATAATGAGCGGCGAAGGGGTGTTTAGGGAACTCGGAAGATCGCTTGCTCGCGCTCGCCATGGCAAGCTGCTACACACCTCGTACACTGCCAACGGTGTCCGACCAGGTCAGTCTCAATTACCAGGTTCGAATGATGAAGAAGGCTGCTAACTCCTTCGCAGTGCACGAGCATTTGATTAACCGCGCGTCGTGTATCATCCTTGTAACGGCCGATGCCAACCGAAACCTATATCAAGCTGGCTTCACCAAGCATGTCTCCATGATGTGTTCAATGTTGAGGGCCAACGGGCAACGAAAATCTTTGGTCGTGGTTGCTGTCAGTTCGCCTTACGACTTCGCCATGGATAAATCGATCGGGACCTATATCTGCACCTTTGATTTCACCGAGACGGCCATGTCAGCCCTGGTGCGCGTATTGACCGGCAGCGTCAAACCGCACGGAACTTTACCAGGTACACTGAGGAAGAGCAGAAAGGTGCTAAAGTCCAGACAACACTGGCTTGTCGAAGCCTACGACCGGGACCGAGATGCCAAGGGGTTGAGCGATCTCTTGCAGGCGCTCGCCCGAGCGTGCGCCCCTGCCAACCCGTTCCTACAGACAACCAATCCGCATACTTTCGAATTATCTGACCCGAACGTCGAGGAATCCCATTTTGTGGTGCGAAACAGCAGCACGCAGGCCCTGTACGGATTTTGCTCGACCTACTACATCGAAGGGACGGGTATCATCGGCGCCCTGTTCGTGGACCCTACTAAACGCAACGTATCAATAGGGAGATCACTGCAGCGCAGGGCCCTGCGCGGGCTTATCCAGAGGCGGGGCCTCAAGAAGCTGCAACTTGGCACATGTTTCCCGGGCGTCTTTCTAGGAATCCCCACAGAGGACAGCGTTGGTCTCAAGCAGTGGTTTGCCAACAGCGGGTGGGATCTGCAATTCCCCAAACGCCTGACGAACATGACGGTCGGTGTCTTGGGTAACTGGAGCGCCCCCGAGGGTCTCCTGCAGTCTATCCAGCGAGCCAACATCAGTTTCGATCTCATCCATGGGCTGGACAATGCCGAGAGCGTGCTCGATCATGTCGCGGCCCATTCAGACCCTGAGGTGTTAGAACTGTATAGATTTGCTCTGCAAGAGACGAAGACGTGCGGTGTCGTCCGGGCAAAGAACGCGATGGAGAGCTTGCTAGGAACGGTCATTATTTGCAGCCCGGGTAGCACGCTGGCGAATTTTATCCCCCCGTTGCAGACCCCAACTACTGATGAGCACGACCTCATCGGAGGCATCATCGCGCCAATCGTGCCTCCATCGACAGCGCAGGCAAATCTGGTACTTCAAGGGTTGGCGCTCATGGGGCTGAGGCAGAACAAGGCGCACAAGGCACTCAGGAGCGTCCTTAGCTGGGTAGAAGGCGAGGCACACGAGCCGTTGCTTGCCATGGGATTCGAGGTTCTCCACGCCTTTGAGCAGTTTACTAATTCTCCAGACAATGTGAGCAAAACCAAGCTGCCATGAATCGAGGTCGAGTACGGGTACATACTGACTGTTCTCTTAGTGGCGGGATCTTGCCTAGTTCTCATCTTTTTACGATGTGAGACTGGTGCCCGGATGAGAGAACCTCACATGAGATCCCTGGCTTCTCAGGGGCTCTCGAAGTCAACACCGTTTTCTGTGTGGCGTTGCACACTGTTTTTGGTAGTTTGTCTTCACCTACCACCATTCCCCCTTGTGACAAACAATACACAAGATTTGTATCATGTATCAGAGGCATGGTGGATGTGTTGTGCAAGTACGTATAAAACCTCTTGCATTGTCTACCAGGTAATTACATAACTCGAAGCTGTCGTGTGCTACGGCACCGCGGCTGGCGCTGGCAACCCTCTGATGAACAGAACCAAGCACCAAAGCGCTAAAAGTCCTGGTGCGGTGATGCTGCCAGGTTCCCCGCAATAATTACTTTGGTAGCGTTGCCAAGCGCCTCTAGTGGCACGTGGTCGGGAAAGGCCCAGAAGCCAGACAACCGACAGGATAAATATGGACAGGAGTTGCCAACGACCTCAGAAACTAGACAGAGCACCGCGTAATAAGCAAGGCGTCGCTGGATATGTCTGATAGTTCAGTGAGTTATCACAGACAATACATAGCAAACAAAACACAATTTAGCCTTCATTATCTTATCGCATTGGGTTCATCTCGTGAGTGTTACATGGCCGAAACTTGGCGGGAAGGGCTCCAACGATAACCGGGGTAGGCAACCAGGCTCCCAGGGAAAGAAGGCACCTGAGAGGTGCGCTCGAAGTGGGTGGGCATTGAAGGCGACCAGTTGCATCGCAGTATCCCGGTTACCTACACAGTAACTAGCTCTTAGCGATGACCTCTCCGCCTCCACCTAACCCATTATCTCACCCCTCCCTAATCAGCCAGTAGTTTCCCGCTTCGCGCGAAGAATGCGGAATCGCGATTCTGCTGACCTGAAGCTTTTTGTTGCAAATGGCATGCGTGACAGATAACGATTGCCGTTGTCGCGCATGCGCAGTCTTATGAAACAAACTCACTAGAGCTCTATTCGAACGACGATGAGATGGCTAGTTTCGGTTCCATGCCGGCCTTATCGACCGGAGCCGCCCCGGGTTCAGATGCCGTGAGGCTGGATGCCTCGGGCATGGACGCATTCGATCCGAACATGGCTTTTGATGAGTCGCTCCTGTACGTCAACCACCCGAAAGACAATATTCTTTGACCGAGGTCTAATAGTTACCTCCCTGCAAGCGACCCCGTCCACGGGCTTCCAAATCTCCCCTACACTCCAACCGGCTACGAATTCGAGACTTTTGGCACTACCTTTGACGACCCCTTTTCATACCCGGCCCGAGGCTTTGACGGCACAACCATCGGTGCATTAGACGCCGACGCCTACAATGGCGAAGTCCTGTCCCCACAAGACCTCGACAACAAGCTCCTGGGCTTTGGCCCGCCCATTCCCGGCAAGGCCACGCTGATTGGTGAGGCTGGCCAGTTCGTCGAGCCAAACATGACGGGCGAGCTGTACGGCATGTTCTTCGTTGCCGAGGATGTCTTCGGCGCCGACCACAACACGGGCCGCCCGCTCGAGCTGACGTGCTATCGCCGAAACTTGTGGCAAATCTCGGGCCAAATCACGCTGCCGCGTCATGTGGCGCACTATGTGGACGACCAGGGACGGCAGGAGCCCGCTGTCGAGCTGGCGGCGTCCATCTCGGCGATCGAGAGTATCGAGGGCAAGGCCACCGAAATTATCACGATTCCGTGGAAGAGCAGTAATGCGGCGTTAGTGGCCGAAGAACCGAAGATGCCCAGCCCGCCGCCGATTGTGTCACTTGATCTGAGCAGCGGACAGGAGGTGGATGGTAGTCATGTGTCGGTGCCCGTGTCGTGGAAGAGATTGCAGTTCAAGCATGCCACGGCAAATAACGGCCGCCGAAAGGGCCTACAGCAGCACTACGTGGTGCAAATTAACCTGCTGGTGAAGACGAAGAATGGGGAGCACCTCAAGGTCGCCGAGATCCAGTCCGGGCCCGTCATCGTACGAGGCCGCAGCCCTAGAAATTTCGACGGCCGTAGGGACGTGCCCCTGTCGGGGGATAGAAGGGCGATGGAGAGAAGGGCAACTGACGGGTCCTACGGCCCTGCCGGAGGCAGCTCAAAGCAGCACCAGAATAGTCAGCACGCAAAGGAAGAGCGCCCGGAGACAGCACAGAACTCTCAACGCTATCATTCGGTGGGAAATGCCCAGGTTGGTTGTAGTCTGTGCTTTTAGACGCCATCAATGCTAACCACAGCTCGCAGACAAACTCCGAATGGTCAACGCCTCGCCCCTTCCCCACGCCCAGCCCGCAGCATCCAAGCAAGAAAATGGCCATTTCCTCTCCTAGTCTTCAACGCCCGCCAGTACCATCCTGGGGAGCGCTAGACAGCTCCTCTGTCGGCATGGGAAATAGTTTTGTCAACAATTACAATAACAACAGCAACAACAACATACACACACCAGCAGCCTCTGCCTCTTCTGCCGCCACCAGGTCCCAACGGAGCACCACTGCTCCCGCTGCACCCCAAACGCTCCCAATCAACCTCTCCCTATCTGAAGACGAACGTAGCCCAAATAGGTCCAACTCGGCCGATAGCGCGCAAAGCCCCCAGTTCACCAAGACCTCGGCGTCGCATTCTGCCAGCGGACAGCAAGGCCACGCAGCTTCGGGGTCTCAAAACGCTACTCTGACCAGCCCGCTGGAGCCGGCGGATATGTTGTACGAGTATTTCCCTCTTAGTTTGGACGATTGGTGAGTTATCTGTCCCCTTTCTGATCTGTGCGCCCGCTACGAAATCGAGAGGGAGTCTGTTTGCTAACGCCGTGCTTAATCTGCTTAGGATGCCCCCCGTGGACGCCATCTACCGCCCGCACGTGGTCCATCACATTGTTATCCCGCCCGAAGTCAAGGCGCAGCAGATGAGAAGCAAGACCAAAAGGTACTTTGCCGCCGAGTAATAGTGGCCATCTACCATATATAGAGTCCACGTGATGTGTATCAGGGCGAGGTATTGTACTCGAGGCGAAGGGGGTTTTACATGGCGTTTGGTAAGCAAAGTGGGAGCTTTTGGGGCTGGGTCCTGCCTGATGTTATTTCTGATTTTCTCCTGGGGTCGCAGGGCGGCTTGCTCCCTGTTCCCCCTTTCCTGCTGGTCATCATGAGGTGCACGCGACTCGTCCGGGAGTTGTCTGATCTTGAAGGAGTTAGCTTCAGTTCGCTTCTGCGGTGTGGGGAGAGCACAGGTGGGGCGAATTTACTGTATTGTACAAGACAAAGTTGGATGGATGTAGTTGGGTAAGGTTGCAGTGGAGGTACTTGGACGGTGGAAAGCGGATACCCCTAAAACAAACAAAGCCGTTTAACGACCTCTGATACCTAGAGGCTTCAGGGCCGAGAAGAGATGCCAGCTACCTTAGGTATTGTACAATACCTATGATACGGAGGCGCCTGACAAGCGAATTGTCACAAAGGGGGCATCTCGGTGATTCGCTTCTTCCTGCGCTACATACATGGAGTGACCTCATCCGTTCCCTGCCTACATCTTACTCTTCTATTTACTTCACCGTGTTGTAACCTGCGGTGATCAACAAGAGCTATAAACGCATCGCTAGTTGCTTAACATGAGTATTTTACGTTAAAATAGTCGTATTAACCATGGTCCTTAACCATGCCGCTACTTCCTTTCCCCCTTCCCATCCCGCGGTCCGATTAGGTACGTAGTTAATCCAGGCAAGCCAACGCCACCGCAGCCCCAAGCAGCGGGCTCTCCCTCGCCTCGACGAGCGCAATCACCCCTTCCGCGCCCCTTGCCACTGTCCCTTGGTCTTGGCCTTGGTCTTGACTCCTCCTCTCTTGGGAAATCGAAACTAGCTGGTCAATATAGCTCTGCAAATGGTCCCGGTAGCCCGGGTAGTTTTCGACGACGGAGCCGTTGTACGCCACCGTGGTCTTGGCGTCGGATAGGGCCAGTTCGGCTTCGGCGGCCGCCGCCGCAAAGGAGGGTGAAGAGGAGGCGTCCGTGATCAGCTCGCGCTCGGCCTCGGCCTTGAGCTCCCAGAGCGCAAACAGCGAGGCGGCCACGATGGCGGCGGAGCGGCGCGCAATGTACGACGCCAGGGCGCGCAAAAAGGCCAAGTCGGCTGTGGTCGGGGTCACGGTGCTCGGATGACGGGAGGTGAAGAGGGTGATGGAAGTTGATAGGGAGGAGGAAGAGTCGCTTTTTGAGCGTTAGTTGGTAAAGAAAAAAAGGGAGGGAAAGAGAAAGGGATGAGAAAACTTACGCTTCGATCAATGACAGGGTCTCGGTGTCGAGCGAGTAGGGCTTTTGGAGTGACGGTGGGACTGTCCCGCCAAATATCCCCGTGGTAGTGATAGCGTCGAGCAGGGCTAGCCGGCAGATCTCGCCGAGGTATAAGCCGCTAACAAGCTGCTCGAGGGGCTGGAAATCTGGCCGGGGATGTGCGGCCTTGAGCAGCTTGTCCCATCTGGTCAGCGGGAGGATGTCCTTGCCAAACATGCCCAGCTCCGTGTTGACAATGACGTGGCTCGCTTTTTCGTGCCAGCTGCTGGGCCGGTCACCGTACTTTGGTAGGTCGATGGTGCTGACGGGGAGGTGAGCCGCGATATTGACCCCTGTCCCGAGAATCAAGCCGAAGCGCGTTGAAGGGTTGGTGTAGGCCTTGGAAAGCAGGGTGGCGCTCGAGTCGTTGACAATGGCGCACAATTCGACATGAATCCCCTTTCTCCTGCATGCCAGGTTGATGATCTCTCCGAGGTCCTGCCCGACAAGCCCCTCGGCTGCGAGGAAGTCTTTGCCCATACCACAGAGTTTCCCGCCCTTGGAGGAGGTTTGCCTGGTCCTGTTAGCGGGACAGCAGCATATGGAGCAGGGAGAGGAGACGTACTCAATGGGGAAGCTCCAAGCCATGCCGATGATGAGGGGGTGGTCCGGACTGTGACCCTTCTCGCCGTCTTCGGCGACGGTTTCCCGTATCCTCTCGGCCATCCAGTCGAAGAAAGCGACTCCCCTTAGACTTCGAACATCACTGCTGATCTTGAACGAATCTATCCGAACAATGCTGGTTCGAAGGCCCTGTGATGCACGACCCGCCAGTTCTACCAGTGCGACTCGTAGCGTTGACCCGCCAACATCGAGGGCGAGATATTGGCCGGACTCGAGGCCAGTGGGTAGTTGGGAGTTGTAGGACGGCAGCATACAGTTCGGGTTTAACCGCAGGGCTTCCCGAAACTGGCGCTTTAGCTTCCGTGAGAGATCGCGCAGTCGGCTGGGCTCGACAGGCGCCAACAGCAGGTGCTCGGCATCGGCGAGGAAATCCGCGACTGGGCTGGCGGCGACCTTGGCTTGGCCGACATCTTGATGGTCGTGGTTGGGCTTGCTCTCGGTCCAGAACGCCAGCAGAATCCGGAGCAACGACCTGCCCCGGAGGAGCGACCTGAAGGCGGCTAAGAGAACATCCCGTAAAGAGGTCATGGCAGAAACGAATGGCTGCATGACACACGAGATGCGGATAAGCATACGGCGAGCAGTCCCTTTCTTAAAGTCATACGGAACAGGGAGAAGGGCGCTTGTCGAGGGAGGCACTGGACATTCCTGCTATACCATGGCCTGCCCTTGGTTGCGTCTAGCCTTTGGCTTGGTAGATCGGGACTGGGAGGCCCCGGCCAGCACTACGTTGAATACGCCAAGTAAACACACCACTACCGGGCCGCAAAAAGGCTGACACGGGAAAATGGAACCTGCGGGGTACCCGCTGGAGGCTGGGGGGAGGATAGGGACTCAGAGAGCTTGCGGGAACACGACGCGTAGGTACTGTAGAGGGAGGTTGCTGGTTGCTACAGGCAAGTCGTTAAAGTGCGAGTTTGCGGGGCGGCGGCGCAAAAGGGGTATTTTCTAAGACATGATACTGTAGCCCGATATTGCGGTTGTTGCGATATTGCGGCAGAGACATAGAGCAGCAGGAACCCGGAGGGCGAAAACCAATCGCGATTCCCAACTGGTTTCGCGTGTAACAGGCCGTCAGAGACAAATGGTCGCAGGCGAAAAAAGGGAGCGACTAATCAGTCGCAAGTAGACAGACAAAAGCTGCGGCGACACTTGCCTAACTCGGCGGGGAGGGAGATCCGGATGGAGTCTCGGCTTTGTTGGGTTGGCTGGTGTTGGCTTGTGGATGTAGAAGTAACGTTGCCTTGGCTCAGGAGACTGGCACCTATCGATCGGGCGGGTCGCGGGAATCTCCAGTGATCGGTGGAGCAACTGTGGGGGTGCACAGGACCACAGGTAACACTCGAAATGGATTGCAGAACCGTTTTGGTTGGGTGCAGGGACCCCAGAGAGCTAGGTTACCTTCGGTACGTACCGTACTCCGCAGCTAACGTTAAGGTTCAACTCCATGCATCCATCAAAGTTAACTTGGCATTCAAATTGGCCCCCTAAGATAAGGGCTTTCAACATGCAGGCCACAAGGCTGTTGTTTACAGGTTCAGCCTCAAGCCTCATGCCTCATGCCTCATGCCTCATGCCTCATCCCCTCATGATGGTTCCAGGTTGTGAAGCAAAGTGCTTGTATTCGTACATGCAAAAAGACAGGTGCTCTTTTGGTTAGCTGCTTTTAAATGCTCACCAGTTGCTCCTGTCTCTTCGACCGCACACCATCACCACCCAACAACCGTCACTGCCTCCCACTTGATGAACTTGCTGCAAAGAGCACAAAAGTGGTAAGGTAAGGTAAGGTAAGGCTAAGGCACCGCAGTTGGTGCCATCGATGCTAGGCAAGTGCGTTACACTAGTCGCTAACCAGGAAGCTGGCTCCTCTTGCAACACGTGCTATCAGTCGCCACTGGTAACAACCCAAGCACACTGCTGAACGTTCCATTTTCCATTCGTGGCTCCAACTCCAACACCGTGGACACCCTCCCATCCATCCCTCGGGCCTGCGCTAAGCCCGGGCAATGCCGTCGCTGGTGCTATTCACAGTCTCCGCACTCGGCTTGTCCGGGCTCTTGTGGTGCCGTCATGGTCACGCTTGTGCTCACTGCTCACGCACATTGTAAAAGTAGCATTCTGACAGTACAGTAGCAGGTCTTCTGAAGCGCCCTAATCGCTCCTTAGATTCCGTTCCTCCCGAACTCCCCATCTCTGACTTCTAGGCTTGAGAGAGCATCAAAAAAGGTATCCTCAGCTTCTGAAAGCTTAGCAAAGCCGTGCTTCTTTGACACTTGTTGCTGGCCAACCCTTTTCTTGCACCCTAGCCTAACCCAGGCTTGTATATTCACGGCTCTCCTCATCATTTTCAAGCCAACATGCACCTCATAATCAGGGACGATAAGGAGGCCGCAAGCCTCTATGTTGCCAACCTTGTCGTCGAGCGGATCAAGAAGTTTGCGCCCACGTCAACCCGCCCCTTCGTGTTGGGCCTTCCAACCGGGTCCAGTCCGCTTGGGGTCTACCGCATCCTTGTTGAAAAGTACAAGACCGGCGAGGTATGATACGAGATGCCCTAGACGGCTATGCCCTGAAGCATGGGCGCTGACAAGGTGAACGTGGCAGATCTCGTTTGAAAATGTCGTAACCTTCAACATGGTAAGCAGTCCATCATGAGCGCTCGCTTGCACTGAGCACATCACCAATGCGACTACCCCTCTTTTCCCTAGGACGAATACGTAGGGCTCCCAAGGGACCACCCCGAAAGCTACCACTCATACATGTGGAGGCACTTCTTCTCCCACGTCAACATCCACCCGAGCAACGTCAACATCCTTGACGGCAACGCCCGGGATCTAGATGCCGAGTGCGCCGCCTACGAGGCCAAGATTGACGCCGCTGGTGGCATTGACCTCTTCCTCGCCGGCATGGGCGAGGACGGCCATCTGGCATTCAACGAACCTGGTTCGAGCCTGGCCTCGCGCACCCGGCCCGTGACGCTCGCCGCCGACACCATCGTCGCCAACAGCCGCTTCTTCGACGGTGAGCCCGAGAAAGTACCTCGGAAAGCCCTGACGGTGGGCGTGCGGACCGTCCTGGACGCCCGTGAGGTCGTGGCCATCGTGCTGGGCTCCCGGAAAGCCCCCGCGCTGCGAGCCTGCGTTGAAAAGGGCGTCAGCCACATGGGCACCCTCTCTGCCCTGCAGCTTCACCCGTGCGCCAGGATCGTGTGTGACGAGGATGCCACGCTGGAACTGCGTGTTGGAACCGTCAAGGTAAAACCATCCCTCTCCTAGAATTCCTATTATCTCCATTCTGACTCCCCAAATCTTGTTTAGTATTTTAAGGCCATCGAACAAGACGCTCCGGCTCCCGAGAGGGCTCCGGAACCCGCTCCGCCGAACGCTTCTCTCCGCGCCCCGACCGTCTCCGTACCCTCTCGCACCCCGTCTCCCGTCTTTGACAGCATGCACTCACGGATCGTTCAGCCCACTCCTCTCCCAGTCCTGACCAAGATGACTAATGGTCTCATGAACGGGGCTGTCAAGATTGTAGTTGGCGGTGATGGCAATTATTAGTTATCGCCTGGGAATCTGTCCCGTTACCAAATTCAATTGGACGGGTTTTCGCTTTTCTAAACCATAACGGTATAATACCTACCAACAGATTGGCTATCTTTGGTGGTTAGTTAGGAACTGGACTAAGATCGGGCATTTGTTTTGGATTTTTGCCTGTCTGTCCCTCGTTTTCTTCGTGAGTTCAAGGTGTAGATCAATTGCGAGGGCATGGCTGGGTTACGTTTTAAGGTTCGGCAGGAGAACGGTGCATTAACGATTCCGGTACTAGCTTCATTTTCCAACATGCAGGCAATATATCTCAATATATCTCTGCGCAGTATCGGAATGGTGGTGCTACGGGGCATTCGGCAATGATATCAGTTAGCGCTGTCTCCCCAAACCTCATGCGTTGTTGACCTTCGGGGAAACTTATTACTAGAGCCATTTGTCTTCGTTCATCCCCGAGTATGACAATGAGCAGAGGAGGAAGCATTCTAAACCATAGTCACCAGGTTAGTAAACAGGACCCAGCTCCAGCGCTATCTCCGCATCAACACACACACCGTTTACACATAGCCCCTGAATCGCCCCAGAACATTCGTTCTAGGCAAACACGACTACGGAATAAGCGGGAGATACTTTCGTAGGAACAAGAGCAGAGTTTCTTTTCTCAGCACTTCATTCCTTTTATATGATACAGCTTAATAATGAGGGCTCGCCTCGGCAATCCTTCCTCACATAGATCTAGCAAACTTGCCCACCTCTGAGCCAAACCAACACAGAAAGTGCTAGATAATATGACATCAGATACCAACGACAAAACGATCCAAAAGGTGTAGGCAAGAACGGTGAGTGGGTGATGAAGAAAATGATGAGGTAGACCAAGGGGGAAAGAATCCATTTTAGATCCACCGGCCCAACTACTCAGGGGTTTCCGGAGACGAACCCCCAATCAATCAATCGCGCCACCTTAACTCCCTCTCTACATAACAAAACCTTTCTTTCAGGTTGCTTGCCCTGCACACCCTGCACGGTCCAGGAACTTCAATTGTTTTTGGATTTCCCACTGATCCTGTAGTCCACACTTTACGCCCAGCGCCGCCCGCTGTCAGCATTGCGACGCCGAGAACACCGACAGAATAAGGGAATGAAAACACAAAATAAATGAGATAATGGAATGGGAAATATATGGACAAGGTAATAATAAGAGGAGTAGTAAAAAAGAAGATAATAATGCTTTGCGCGCCCAGCACCTGCAGATAAACAAAACAAGTAAATGCGAAGAAAGGGGTAGCCAAGACACCAATCAACAGGGGAATTGAATAAATGCCGCCTCAACAACCGGTCCACTCCCCCTCACCCCCCTCCGCAGCCACCTCCGAATCATCCATACTGGCATAGCCCGGATCGGTCTCCATGCCGACCACGCTCTTGGCGACGCCCAGGCACCTGTCAATCATGCCCTGTCTCATCTCGGCATCAACACCGGCCTTGTTCCCGGCGGAACTGCCGATCCAGATCCTCAGGCTGCCGGCCAGCCTCTCCAGGGACCTCGAGCACATCTCCCTGCCCACGGCGTGCCCGTGCAGCTGCTCCATGAGGTGGAACGCCGCCGTGTAGCCCAGCAGCGACATGCCCTCGACGTCGGCCGCTCTGCCCGGCAGGATCGAGTTGATGACCATGACGGCCGGCTGCGGCGGGTCGGCAAACTTTTGCAGCTGCGCAATGCCCATGGCGCAGCGCAGCGCCATCTGCGCGTCGGGATCCGGGGCGATGGTCGACATGGGCGAGTCGATGAGCGGCGGCACGCCCTTGCTGTAGTGCGGATGCTTGTCCGGGTTGAGGGAGGGGCCGAGAGCCTGCAACGCAGCCACGATGTTCGCGCCTCTCTTCTCCTTAGTAAGAACCGCGCGGGCGACGAGGGCGCGCACCTGCGCGTTGGATCCGATGGGCGAGACTTTGACGGCCAGGTCAATATCCTCGGCCACGGTGGCCTTGTTGCCTCGGGATTTGGGGAGACTGTTGACTAAGGCGCGGTGCAGCGCAAGACTCGAGTACCACGCTGCTACCGCATCCATTGGTGACCTGACGGCAACATCCTCCACAACCATGTCCATGCCATCCACCTTGTCGATCACGTTGTAAGTCGTGTCCTGGTTCCAGGCCAGGTTGTGCGCTCTTTGAATGATGTCGTCGTTGAATACTTCATCGCAGTCCTGGTCCAGCAGGATGGCCAAGTGTTCGGGAAGCGCCTCGTCCGCGGGAGCTTGCCCATCGTGAAGGGAATCAAGGATGCGATTGAGCTGTCTGGCCTCATTCCACCTCGCCCTAGACAAGTTGGCAGCAATCATGTTGGCTGCCCACGAGGCACCATGCAGCCGCCAGAGGAGGACGCGAATGTGCAGTGCCTTTAGCATCAGTCGGAGAGGGGTATCTGGGAGAGTGCCGGATGCAATGAGGGTCAGCGTGAGGCGGCTCTTATTAATTTCCACGTCGCCGCCGGCGAGCTGTGCGTCCAGGGCGATTGTCCAGGCTTTAATCCGGGCGGCTTCTTGCTCCTCGCTCAGGCCTGTCAACGCAAGATAGCCGTGGGAGCCAACCACGTTCCTCAGGGTGTATTTAAGCGTCTTGAGCAACAGCGCCGCGGCTTCGAGGAAGAAGTTGTGCCTCGGCACCCAGACGGTCTGAATTGCGGTGAGCCATGCTTGCCTCCTGACATGGATGGGGGAGGCAAGGGAAGGCACTGCCTGAACAACAGAAGGATTCTGCTTTGAGCTCTTAGAAGGCGGAAAGAGGGACTCGTCGATAAAGGACGAGCAGGCGGCCCACAACAAGGCGCCGATGAGGGAGAGCAACCGTAGCTTTGCAATCATGCTAACTGCAGAGATGTAATACCCTCCGATGCTGAAGTGAGTCGAGTGAACAAAAGCAGTGACGAACTGGACCGGGAGAGCGAGCAAGCCGCGGCCTTCTGTCGTCTCTGCGCTCTTTTCGTTCTCGACGAGGGCTTCGACCAGCATCAAACCGGCCAGGGAGCCCACCATCAGCTTTCCGAAGTACGGGTTCCATCGGCTTGCCTGTGCCTGCTGTTGCTGTTGCTGCTGTTGAATTTGCTGTTGCCGCAGTATCGCAGGATTCTGCGCAAATTGCTGCGCCGGCACGGGGTACGGGCGGCCGGCGTTCATTTGCTGCGAGGTTAGAATGCGCTTCATATCGTCTGGTATCGGAATCAACCCTGATGGATCCGGGCCTTGGGGTGCCGTCATTGGTGTGTTCACGAAGGCGGCATCTTGGGTGTATTGCATTGGTGCAGGAGACGGCTGCAGGGGGTTTGGGAGCTGTCCGGTAATAGCTCCCGCCATGAAGAGCTTCTCAAATGCGGCAATTCTCGCCTGCATGCTGTTGTTTTCCTCAATAAGTCGATTATTGCGTTTCTCAAGATGCCTGATATACTCGGTTGCCTTGCTCAGGACCTAGGTCGTGGGTCAGCATCAGCCTGCCGGACATGGAAAACAGTGGAACCTACCGTTGCCTTGTTGAGCTTGTGAGCCGGTGTCAAGCCATGCAGTTCCTCCCTGTCCTCTGTAGTGTCTTCTCCCCGGGCGCTTTTGGACATGATCCTCAATGATGGCACGCTGTCTCGCAGCGCTGCTATCTTATCATTGAGGTTGGTCCTGTATCGCTTCTCAATCATGTTGTGAGCGGTCTTCTTGACCGGCTGCTGGCCGTCGAGCTCATCATCGTCGTCATCGTCGTCCACTTCGGCCGACGATTTACGCTTCCTACTGTTGGGCTTGGACGACTCGACGGCCTCCGGGGACGAGGCTGGGCCCTTGTCATTGCCGCTTGAGCTCGACCCTGGACTCCCAGGCGAGTGATACTGGAGGTGAGGAGGCATAGCGATGCTTTTGAGCCGCTCGCGCTGCGCCGGAGTGAGCGTGTTCTCGATGTTGCGCTTGCTCGCCTTACGGGCGGTTCGGGTGTTCTGCGCTGCAAAGGCGGGAACTATCGGGACATTGGCCGCCGTAGAAGTAGGGCTAAGCTTCGGATCGATGGCCGAAAGGGCGGGGGACTGGAGATACAGAGCCTGTTGTTGCAGAAGCGCTTGGTTGAGGCTGGGATGAACCGGGAGATCCCACGATTGTTGGGAAGCAGCGCTAAAGGAATTCTCGCCGATGGGCGAGTCATACGGGGGCGTGTCCTGGAAGACCCAGTTTGGAGGGGCCGGACTGAAGAAGTTGGGCTGTAAGGGTGAGGTCCCACTCGCACTCCCGCTCCCGCCAGCCGTGGCTGGTATGCTCTCACCAACCGTCCTGGAGGCGGCCGGAGCGGGATTTGAAGCCCCGAGACGGGTATCGGGCAGATCACCTGCAAGGCTGCCACCTCCTAGCGTGCCATCACCGAGATCAAATCCATCCAGACCACCGAACAAGACAGGCGAGCCAGCTTCTGGATTGGCCATGTTCCTTCCTCTCTGCGTATCGCCCCTAGGTATTTCCAAGGACCGCTCCAGCAGGCCGGGTACCCTGAGCGGCGGAGCGATCAGCTGTTTGCATGCGGGCCTTTGGCGGTGCGCGGCAGCGATCCGGGTCGACTTGGGTGGTGGGCGGCGAGAGTGGGAGATGGGCGGACAGGGGCAAGCACAGCCGTCGACCAATTGCGAAGCAAGATGCAAGTCGGGTCGGCCGCCAGGCGCGGAATTACTGTAGGAAGCTGGGGAGGGGAGCTTGGGCCGTATGCCGACAGCGTTCGTCGTTATGCTGCGCGGGCGGGCCGTTTTCGAAAATTTGGCGATAGGACCGACGTTGCAAGAAGGAAGATGGGAGGATGGGCTTATGGGTGGGACGATGTGCGCGAGAATCGTATGATAGGAGAATCGGCTACAGCCGAGTCCCCAAGAGTGGAGCAGTTGCTTGGCACGTGGAGGCAATTGAGGCGAGGCCGAGACCACATTGAAAGGCCTGAGCCATGTGCAACTTTAAAAACCCTTTGACTGACCTCATACCTTGTGTGACGTACAGTAACCCACCCATTTTCACTTCCCTCCTCAACAACAGCTGAAGATATTGAAAAGAGAATGGCTCTGCTTCCTGCATTGACACCTGCACCGGCTACTTGGGACAATTGCAATGGCAATGGCAACGGCAGTGGCAGTGGCAGTGGCAACAGGGCACGCAGTTGACTCTGAGCCATGAGCGCTGTCTCTCAATTTGTCGCATGTGTGGGCAATTCGTAGGAGTTTGGCATGTTCTAGCCCCTCTGTCTGAGCCTCTGTCCAACCGCCCAGATGATGCTCTAGGGTACATAATAGGTCATGGACAATCACAGGACACACTGGCAGTTCAAGGCAATGTGCCCCGGTAGGTTCATAGCCACCACTGCGTCTACATGCATCCCTTGCATCCCTTGCATCGGGAAACAGCGTGCAAAACCAAGCTTGTAGGTACTTGCTCGTTCAAGCCGCGACCTGATATAGAGCTGTTCTACGTATCCGTAGCTCGCTGGGGTTTGCTAGGGCATTGGCTTGCTCATCCGCCGAGACTGCGAAGACCCAATGCCAGCTCGACTCATCTAGACTCCCCTTACCCGTTGGCTGAACCTTCGTAAAGGGGCCACTATGTACATCTACCAATGCCCGTTTGCTCATCCGGAAGCTATGCGTACTTCACGGGCCCATGTTTGAATCTGACCTTCAAGAATCCAGCACATTGGCTAACAAGCAGTCCGCTTCTCCTAGGCGTGAGCTCCTGGATACCTACCTTCTCAGCTTCTTTAGCCCAAGACAGACGCCAGGACGCTGTCTGTATCGTTATCCCAGCGTCATGTTGTCAGTTGTGACGACACGACCGGTTTGTTACATATCATGATTCACCGGATAAGTCCTAGGGGTACGCATCAACCACAACCAACCTAACAGTTTCACCGAAACCCCTTGAAACATCACACACGAACAGCTTCATCTCACTGCACGTCAACCACAGACTCGCATCGCTCAGAGATTCTTCTTTCGCACTTCACTTATCGACTCAAAACAAGATCAAGGACCCTCATCAATTCATCAAAAATGGATATCATAACTTCCACTCTACAAACTATTTGTCTCTCTCGCCCAACTAGGCACACTTATCCAGGCCCCGAGGCCACAGCTCAACGGCCCTTTCATCTTGGAAAAAAATCAGACCAAGCCGAAACCTTCACACCGAAGGAAGGGGATATCAGAAAGCGAAGAAGTTAAACCAGATAATAAACTATACTATATCTACCAGCGAAGCTCCCAGCCTACCACACTCCGATTAATCCACAGGCAGTCTACCAGATTTCTTCGGTAGCCTTCACCATCTCCAGGGTCGGCGTCTTCGGCTCCAGTTTCTTCATCCTCTTCCGGTCCGCCTTGGTCACCACCGACGGGGTGATGGGCATCACCGGCGAGAAAGGCTGATATGGTGTGTAGGGCACGGGCGCGCCCGTCCAGGGTGTCCGCAAGCCGGGCGAGAGCGGGCCTTCAGCGCGGGTAAACACCGTCTGCTTGGTCGTGTTGAAGCTCGATGACGTTGGGCTGGTCAGCGACGATTCGTACGCTCTCAGCGGCAGCGCGCCGCCCTGGCGGATTGCCGACTGGGGCGGGGCTGACTTGGCGAAAGTCTGCCCCGGGCGCGGCGAGGTGGGGAGCGAATCGAGGCTGGGGAAGCGGTCGACGCCCGGCTTGGGGGAAGTGGGGAGACCGACGAGGCCAGACGTTGATTTCTCCGAAACGGCCGAGACGGGATCGGGCTCGCCTGATGCGCTGGTGGCTGCTGATACATCGCGAGAGTGGAAACGCCCATTGTCACCGCGCCCTTCCCGCTCCCGTTGTTCGCGACGGGCGGCGGCGCGGGCTTCGCGGGCAGGAGCATGGCTGACGGGGGCATCGATTCGGGAGTCGATGCTTTGCGTGCTGACAGGAGAGACATCTGGGCTTGGGAGCTGATTGCCAGCCGAAGAGGCGGTGGCAAAGGTTGGGCGCCGGGAGCCTAGGTCTGATGGGATAGGGGGCGGGGCCGCCGGGGCATAATGACGAGGGGGGATGGCATTCAGTTCCTGCTCATCGCGTCGCGGGAAGGTGCCAGACATGGGCGTCATAATCGGAGATGAGATTTGCATCGCAGACGCCGGCTTCTTGCGGGGCGACTTGAGGAAGGACAAAATCGATGAGCCTCGCGAGTGCGCCTTCTCGTCTGAAGAGGCCAGATTCAAATTCGACGGCTTGTTTCTCTCCCGCTTGCTGCTGGCCACCGACTTTGACGAAGGGGAGGTCAAATCAGGGCCGGTATATTCCCTCCCTTCAGCCTTGGCCTCCTCGTGCGCCATAACATACTTGTACATCTCAGCCAATTGTTCTTGCGCCATGGCTCTGTCTCGTTGTACTGTCGGGTTGAATATAAGGTCACTACCCGGTGGTAGGATGGTCGATGAGGGCGAGTGTGTGGTATAAAGCGAGTGCTGGGACCTGGATGGGCTGAGGGGACCGGACCTTGTTGGGCTTAATGGTGAGCCCGAGGGCAGAGAGAAGTTCCTCACAGGACTCTGGGGGAAATTGGTTTGGACGGTGAGGGTCTGTGTCTGGAATTGCTGGAGATGTTTCTTGTACTCCTCCTCGGATTGGAGCAAGAACGGTTGGGGAAAGGGGTTGAATGAGACAAACGTGCTCTCGTTTTCCGGGAGGTCACGGTTCTCGAGGTGTTCACGGCGGGTTTTGGCAAGAGCAAGGAGAAGGAAGGCGACCAGCACCAGCGAGAAGCCGTATGCACCAACGATGCCGCCAATTTGGGCCGGGAGGTAGGATGGATCACGAAGCGCACCGGCTGATAATTCAGGGCCTTCGTCGGGCGGCGGGGCGGGATCAAAGTCCAGTACCAGTGATCGGCGTGACCAGACACCCGTTGACGGCACGGCAGCGCACAAGGAGGGCCAAGATGCCGTCGCAAGAAGAAGAGCAGAGGCAGAGTTATAGACTGGTACACCAGACCGCATGGTGGTGGAGGGGGGTCAAGGCAGGCCTCGGCCGGGTCTAATAGGTGTTCAAGGAGGTCTGTACTCTCACAGATGCCTCATGGTATCCGCCATGCCGAAACACGTTGTGATTGAGATGTACAGGAGGCGATTGCGGTGAACAAGGCAAATGGCGGATGACAGGAGGCACAAACCGTGTGCCAACGGGCCCAACTGGGTATATAGCGGCTGTTGAGACACATGGTCGGCCGAGGCGAGTTGACGAATTGCAGCGAGTGGGAACGCAGCTCGGCACTAGCACGGCGAGCATTGGGCCGTACGTGTGAAATTGCCTCTTAGTTGCTGGTCCTCCGTCCAGGCACATTTGGCACTTGCATGATGGCCAGGGTTCGATCGCGGAGAGCCAAAGTGCGAGCAACCTGTGAGCGACCTGTGAGGGGTGTTGCGATGCTGCGGAACGGGAGTTGCATGGCCGTCCAGCCCGCTGGTTGGCCAGTTTCGCCCGGTAGCATGGGCGGGCCAGCGGTAAAGGCAGCCCTGCGATTGGCTATCACCGATTGGGAACTGCGAAGCTCGTCCATCCCCCACCACCAGCCCGCAAGAACCCCTGTCCTGCCGGGCCGCCCATCTTCGTCAGTTCATCTTCTCGTCACTGTCACTCATGCGGTCCCTTGGATTTGAGGATTCAGCGCTCTCAAGAATGCCGCTGCTCACCAACGCTAGCCGGTCCCAGAAATGCAAGAGGAAGCAGGTGTTGCTGAAGGCGTGATATGCTATCATTAGACCCGAGCTGATCGTTTACGCTGGTCACCCGGTTGGACACCATGCAGAGCTTGTGTGATTCGTCTTGATGTGAATGCATTCTGTCCGTTCTCAGAACATCATAACATCACGTCCGTCAGGAGAGGCACGGCCGGAGAGTTGATAGTTCAATCGCATCAAAAGCTGTTAATGCCTGCACAGAAATTGGGTCCAATTGCTCTCTTCGTCGAGGTGCATTGCATGACAGGATCGGCTGTGCTTCCCGTGATAAGGTTACAGCAGCCAGAAACTTGGTCGACAATTTCCTTCCGGATCATGGAGTCTCGGATAGATATGTGATTTTTCGTACCTTAGACAATTAATAACGTTCAAGTGTTGGGGAGTGGTATATGATAGCTGGAACGAAATCTTGTTTGAATTGGAGTGAGGATAGGAAGATTGGTACGAAGTAGCGATGTAAGGTATGTATTGTACATGTACTGTACTGCACTGTGTGACGCATTTCCATGCCTAGTGTATGTACAGTGCGGTAATCACAGGTCTGTTAACGCTCGGTCACTCTTGCTTGGGGTCTTGGACTTGGGATTGAAGTTGGGAAGGTACAATGTCCTCCTGGTTTGTTCGTTAGCGTGGTACATGCGGTGGATCTAAACATGGGTGACGAAGCCAATCAATTCAATTGCAGAGAACCTAGCGAGTGACATCAGGAACCCGAGATCCAATACAATTTGAATGGGCAGAAGAGTCTCAATGTAACCTTCTTCGTTCCGAATCACGGCTTCCAGCCGACGAGGCATCAAACGGACCAGCTTCTTCACGAAGTTGGCATTGGTTTGACGCGCGAATCATTGATTTGAAGCCCTGGCGATAGCTGTTTTGGGGCCCTGCTGATTCGAGTGATCTTTGCAACGTTGAAAATATATATAAGAGGAATGGTCGGCTGGAGAGGTTGAAGAAAGAGGAAAATGGAAAAAGTTGAGCCAGGGTGGAAAAGTCGAAGGTTATGTAAGCCCAAAAAATGGGGTAATGTGCAGATGCGCGTGGTTCGATTGGTCAGGGTCCCGTGTATCTCTGGGCTGTGGTTGGTTAGAAAAAGTCGGGCAGGTTTCGAACTAACGAACAAACCAGCATTGAATTGTAGTCACGAGCGGAGAGTAACGTGCTCTCGCGATGCGAATGGACCCGCTGTGATGGTACCGTCGCGTCTAACCGTAAGGTATTCATCAATCGAGCAAGTTGGAGATTGGAGTTGGCATCAGCGTCGATTTGCACGTCGACAACATCCTGTTGACCAGACTTCTCTCTCGCGCGTGCAAATGCAGTAAATAATTATTGTTCAACTTGATTTGCATATTCCACAGTGACTCCTTGGGGCCGCTGTGTAAACTTGCCGATACATGTCTTCTCGTCCGCCCTTGAGCAACGCGATTCTCAATGGCCTGAACGATGCTCAGCGTCGCGCCGTGAGCTCTGATGCGGCTACAGTCGCCATTCTTGCCGGTCCAGGAAGTGGCAAGACTCATACTCTCGCTTCTCGGGTTGTCTGGCTGGTCGACGCTGTGGGATACCGGCCCGAAGATGTTGTCGTCGCGACTTTCACCGTCAAGGCGGCTCGCGAGATGAAAGAGCGTATTGGGAGAGCCCTCGGAAATGGTCGCGAGTCCAAGATTATCCTGGGCACTTTCCACAGCATCGCACGACGCTATCTCGCCGCGTACGGGCGACACATCGGGCTTAACCAAAAGTTCGGCATTGCCGATGAATCAGACTCCCGCGCCATCATTACCCGGATTTGCAAAAGACTGCAGCTAACTGTCGACCCTGCGGCCGCGCGCGTATGGATAAGCAAAAGGAAGGCCAAGGGCACCGAAACCTCCGCCAAGTCTGCTCGACCAGAAGCCGCCGAGACGCCCGGGTTGCAAGACCTTGAGACCTGCTATCGGGAATACCAGGGCCATCTGGACAGATCCAGTCTCTTGGACTATGATGACCTTCTAGTCCGCTGTGTTGATTTGCTTCGCAGGTTTCCGTCTTGCGTTGCCAATGTGCAGACTGTCCTCATCGATGAGTACCAAGACACAAACGGGATTCAGTACGAGCTGATGAAACTGTTCGCCCAACGTCACCAGAGGATTACTATTGTGGGCGACCCTGACCAGAGCATCTACGGATGGCGGTCGG
Source organism: Canariomyces notabilis (assembly GCF_033297395.1). Classification (NCBI taxonomy): domain Eukaryota; kingdom Fungi; phylum Ascomycota; class Sordariomycetes; order Sordariales; family Chaetomiaceae; genus Canariomyces; species Canariomyces notabilis. The sequence goes on from NW_027041858.1 coordinate 150,118, forward strand.
CCGAGATTAGAAACCTCTGGCGGCTGCTCCGGGATTTTCCTGCTACCGACGAGATCTCGCTCGAAGAGAACTATCGGTCGTCGCAATCCATCCTCGACTTGTCCCTGCTCGTCATACAGCAGGATACCAAACGGTACCAGAAGGCCCTGAAGCCCATCCATGATAAGGGCTCCCGTCCGGTTCTTCGGAAGTTGAAAAGTGCAACTGCCGAGGCAGATTGGATTGTCTCGGAGATAAAGAGGGCTGTCCTGCTGTCAGGCTCAATGCTGAACCACAGCGATGTAGCCGTGTTACTTCGCTCCGCGTCTCTGTCGAGGCATATCGAGAGCGCCCTTGGGAGGGCCGGAATCGCCTATCGAATGGTTGGGGGTTTCAAATTCTACGAGCGTGCCGAGATCAAAACCATCCTCGACTATCTACGAGTCATTCACCAGCCCCAAAACAACGATGCGCTGGCCAGGATCATGAATGTTCCCCGAAGAGGGATCGGCGAAGTGACCATCAAAGGCTTGATCGAGGAAGCTGAAAGCTCATCGCTCAGCCTCTGGAGTTTGCTACTGAAGCACTGCCGGGGCGATCGCACTGCAAAAACTAAAATCACTAAGCATGCCGAGCAAAGGATTAGTGGCGGGCTCCTCCGCCCGTTGGAGACTATCAGGAAACGAATTGACGAGGCGTCTGGGTGCAGTGGAACGCCTTTCGGGCTTGTCGACATGATTGAGCAGCTTCTTACCACCCTGAACTTCCAAAAACATCTCCAAGATGTATACCCTGAAGACCACGAGCAGAGGTGGGTCAACATGCAGGAATTCATCCAGCTTGCGGCCGATTTTGTGCGTGAGATTGAGCGCTCCGGCGATGACGCTCTTCCGGCGATCGCAGAACTGCAGCAAACAAAGGAGGTCGAGGTTCTGCCGCGCTTTCTGGCCAACGTGTCTCTAGCATCTGATGCACAGACCGAAGATTATGGTCAGGAAAGCAAGCCACTGGTTACCATCTCGACAATACACGCGGCGAAGGGTCTTGAGTGGCCTGTCGTCTTTGTCCCTGCCGTCTACAACGGGTCTATTCCCCACATGCGGGCAGAGGACAGCGATGAGGAGAGGAGACTGCTCTATGTTGCCATGACGCGGGCACAGAGTCTGCTCTATCTCAGCTACCCGGTCTACAGCTCAAGCACAAACAGCGAGCGCAACGAGCTGTCGCCTTTTGTCACATCCGTAAGCAAATCTTTCTTGAAAAAGGGCCCGTGTTTTGATCGGCCGGTCATGAAGGAGATTGCCAGGATTCTTCGGCGTAAGTTGCCGCCTGAAGAGTCCATCTTCGGGAGCCTGCCGGCCATGTTTAACGTTGAAGACAATCTGTTTCCTGTCGACCCGGAAGAGTTGGGGCATAATTTGACTGGTCACGGGCCAGACGATGCACCGCGCGTAAAGCGACCAAAACTACAGAGGCTACCTAACGGGCAGGACGACAGCGGCGAACTCCCGTGGCGTAAGGACTACGCGACCACCATGGAGCAGTCGTCTTCATTCACTGTGGCTTCTCTCCCTGGGTTCGTCAGCGCAGGAACCCATCAGGCTGCCCTTACCGCCGCTGCGGAAGCGGTACAAAGGGCCGAGAAGATTAAGCGATCAAGCAACAGGCGGTCAGCAGAGCAGAGGAGCATCCTTGGGTTTGTTAAGGCCAACCCTCGCTCTATTGAAGCATTGCCGACCCCCATGCCAGCGGCAAGCAGACCATCAGCGAATCCGCACTCCAGAGGAAATCTCCCTGCGCAGAACGCCTCCGGGTCTCTATGTACGGAGACCGACTTGGCTAGGCACAAGATTGAACCGGAGCTCGCTGGGCGCAGTTTAAGAGATGGGAAGATGAAGACCCGACCATCTTATCCCAGTAGTGAGCAAACAGCGACGAGAAAACCTTATGCCGTCTTTTCTAGTTCACCGCCCCCGCCAGAACCGGCGGAAACCGACATTGAAACCAGCTCAAAGTCGGAAGAAAACGAGCCTCCACCGGAGCCGACCCGTCCGGCCACTTGTCTGCACGCAACGACGTGCAACTTTCCCAAGGGGCTTGGGGGAAAGTTTAGGAGGCCTCCCGGGCTGGGCCGCTCCAGTATGGCGCCGATTGACAAGCTACGAAAACCCTTCAAGCCGTTGACGATCAACAAATCGTGAAGCCATTATGGAGAGTGGCATATAAGCTCACCTAGCGTTCCATTTCCCGCTACGAGATGTGCTGTACACTGTTTGCTTCTGTTAGGATTGCTGGCTGGATACGAAGTGATGACCGCCGCGCCGGCCCGCGATGCAGGAAGCGCTAGGACAATAGACAGCAGAATCCTGCTTTCGCCGGAAATCACGATGTAATGATACGTTACCTATAAATTCTTTGTAACCCATGATTATCCTGTTTGAGCACTCACCACCTACGAAGACACCTGCCCGTCTAGATATAGTGCCCCTTAAGTGCATACGAAGGTCGAGCCAACGGGTACTTGGTAAGAGGGTTGGGATATCATCATCCAGTATCAACATGAATTGTCTTCCCCAATCCCCCCTTCCTCGACGCAACCCAACAGGGTCTGCTTTGTAGTTCATCTGCCACCTGTCCGGCTTGTGCAAGCAATAGACAGTAGCACCTTCACCTTCGACCTCTTCCCAAATCACCAACGGCTTCTCGTCACATAAAGCGCAATCAACCATTGGTCATTGGCATGACTGCTCAACAGAACGGAAAAGCCCATCGTTCTTGGAACCCATAGCGATGTTCATACCTTTTCATGATTCCCACCGCATTCTCAACAGCAGCAGGAGGAGTACGGACCTCGTACCTGTTTTCAACCACCTGAATCTCACCAACCCCCAGGGTCAACCCCCGCTTGTATCATCCCTAGCCTTCTCCCTTCGGACGCGTCGGCCACAGCCTCCCCGCGTTCGCATGGACCCTGTTGACAACCTGCATGCTCCGTGTCTGCTATGGCGGAGGCATATATACTTCCGCTTGGATCGAGGTGTGGCCCATGATCGGGATGATGAGCAACAAGTTACAAAGGGAAGGGAGAAACCAGGGCCGGCCCAGATGCTAACGCAAGGCAGGTACGATTTTAAAGACAGGAATATAGAGAACCATGTCATCACTCATGTCTTTCAAGTACCTGCTTTATCCCAGACAATCTGTCACCTTCTTGGTCAGCCAGTCCACTCGCCTAGGAAAGCTTGTTTCCAACTCTAAAAGTCAAGAACCGAGACAATATCGATCTGAAACGACGCCAACAGGTGTAGAAAAGCCATCAATATTAGATAAGAATTAGAATATAAAGAAGGTACCTCAAAAAGAATCCCGGCATAACTAACAACAATAGCCAACACCATGAAGCAAAACACCGTCATCGTGTTCCTTCCCGGCCAGACCTTCGCTGCCATCACCAGCAAGGGCGAAGCGATTGATTTTTGCAGCCGGACGAAGGAATACAATCGCCGACATCATCATCCTACATATATGGTCGGCTCTCTCACTCTCATCTCCCCTTAGAGCCTCAACTCCCTCACAATCTGCTCCGCCATGGCCTTGTATTGCCACGTGTCCCCGCCGACCCTCTTGAACTGCACGCCGTGCAGGCTGACGATGGGCACCTTGACGATGACAATCTCAAACCTTATCTCGCCCTCGGCCACCATCTGCTCGCTGGCTCGGGCGGCAGAACCGCCGCCGGCAGCGTGGCGCGAAGAAGAATAATCGCGATCCGTCCCGCCGTCGGCAAGGCTCGGCGTGTGAAGACAGCTAAACCCGCCCTTGATCTCGGTGTAATCCACCCCCAACAGCTTCAGCACCCGCTTGATATCCGCGCGTATCTCGGGCAGCGGCTTGGTCGACGTGGTCGAGACGCTGAATATGCCCTTGAGGTAAACCGGCTTGGCCAGGTCTGGATCTTCGGGCTCAAGCCGTTCATGCGACCCGCCGCTGGTGTCTCCGTTCTCGGGCTCGGCCAGCAGCTCAGCGTCCGTTTCCTCCCGTACCGGCTGCTGCTGCTGTTGTGGCTGCTCACGCGCCTCCGCCTCGCGCCGGGCCCGCCGTGCTTGGATGCTCTCCCTGCGCGCGTGCCCTAGCGACTTGGCGCGCATCGAGACCGATTTGTGTATCGGCGTGCTGGTTTTGTTGTTGTTGCCGTTGTTGCTCTCGGATGGCGGCTCCTTCCGCCTGTCACGCGTGCTGAGTCTGCGAAGGAGTGATGCCGCGGCGCCGCTCTTCTTTGCTGGCGGGACCATGTCTGGTGATAAGAGCCCATTCTTGACTGGCTCTCGGGCCTGGTCCTCACTATGGGACCTCGCTCGGGCCCGTGTCCGCCCAGTATCGTTGTTCGCCGTCTGGGGCGGGACGATTTCGGCAAGTGAGTGCTTCTCCTTTGGCCTCGCAACGGGAGAAGGCGGCACAGGGGGTGGCGGTTGGGCCTGCTGGGGGGATTGCGGGGGCTGTGGTTTGTGCGGCATGGACGCCTGGGCCGCCTGCCTTTCGCGCTCCAGCTTCTCCCGCACAAGGTAATAGATGGAGATCATGGGATCAAAGGCGTTCAGCGGATCGTCGCCGACTGGCAGGCCTTCTGAGCTGTTGTTTGTCAGAGTATCCCTGCTGGTTATGGAGTTTCTCCTCTTATAAAAGTCGAACCCAAAAGCTCGCCGCTTTTCAGCGTCCTTTGGCGTGGGTTGTGGAAGCTCCCTCTCTCTTTCCAGGCGCCGCACAGCAGCTTGGTACTTGGGTGACTTGATCTTCTTGGTCAGCTCCTCACGGATGTAATCTGGAGGGCCAAACTTGAAGCCCGTCATGTGTGCGATGACTTCATTGTCCAGAGGTAAGGATAGGGGCTCGCGGTGCGGTAGGAAGTTCTCTGGAGGTCCGTTGTAACCTTTGAGCATCCAGGGGTGGTTCATGACCTCATGCATGGTAGCACGCTGTCTCGGGTCCGTCACCAGCATCCGGGATATAAGATGCTTGCACTCTGGCACCATATTAGCGACGATCAGAAATGGCACTCCCTGCAAGGTAACTTACCGCTGGACAGCCAATTGGGATAGTCAACTGCTCCCTTCTTGATCTTCTGGTGAAGTGCGGGCATGTACTGGTCGTCAAAGGGCACCTTGCCGCAAACCAGCACGAAAAGAACCACGCCAAAGCTCCACACATCGACCTCAGGACCCGTGTAGGGTTTCGCTTGGAGTAGCTCCGGGGCAGCAAAATAGAGACTGCCGCAGTACGTCTTGAGCTTCCTATCCTCTTCTGGTGAGAAGAGATTGCTGAGCCCAAAGTCAATAATCTTGATGTCGCCTGTCTTGCTAATCAAGATGTTCTCAATTTTGAGGTCTCGGTGGACGATGCTGTTTCGGTGGCAGTAATCGACAGCACTGGCTATCTGGCGCGCAAATTTCCTGGCCTGCTTTTCTTTGAGCTTGCCATGTGAAATAATGTAGTCGAGCATCTGACCGCCGTTGACGTATTCGAAAAGCATGTACCAATGCCATCTCGTCCGCAAGTTGTCTCGCAGCCCACAGATGTACTGGTGGTTCAACAGGCTGACGATGGCAGCCTCACGAGCGTTGCGGTCTTCCCTCGCGGCATCGGCCCTCTCCCGATCCTCCCGGCTTTGGCGGCCGTCATCGGGCGAGACCCTCTCAATAATCTTGCACGCGACCTAAAGTGGAGGAGAAACCAGGTGTTAGAGAAGATGCAATGTAAGGATGTAGACGAAGCGCAACGCGATAGACTTGCCAGTTCGTTGGTGCCCTCCTTCCTGGCCAGCTTGACCTTGCCCATGCTCCCCTGGCCGATGGTCTTTATAAATGTGTAGTTGCCCGACGGAGCCGGGATAACGGTACGATATCTGTGTTTGGAAGTCCGATGCGCCGCGGAGGCTGCCCCATTGGCAGCGTCGTCGGCGGTCCCGCCATTGTTGTTGTTGTTGTTGTTGTTGTTGTTGTTGTTGTTGTTGTTGTTGTTTGGGGCGGGCGCGGACATGTCGGGCTGCTGCTGGTAGTGCCGGGGGGAGGATGTGGTACCGGTAGTCGATCTCTGGCTGCTGCGGCGGTGGGGACGCGACGCCTCGGCTCTTGTCGATGACTCGGATCGCGGAAGGGGCTCGGCCCGCGACGTTGTCGGTGGCCGTCGTGTCCGGACTGACTGCGACCGAACGGGCATTTCAGCCCCAGCAGGGAGCGTTGTCGACATGGCGGAAACGGAGGCACAGGGGTCCGGGCGGTGGCTGTCGGACGGTCGCTACGGCAAGACAGGTCGCTGGGAATTTGTGGGACATAGACCGAGAAAGGCGTGGCTCGGAAACAGGCACCATTCAGCTACGCTGGCGATGCGAACGGGATGCAGGTGATTACGTCGGATGGAGGAGTGAGCAGCAAGCACATGGAACCCTCCACTGGAAGCACAGCTCGCTGTCCGGCGTCCGAACGCTGACTGCGAGAATTGGGCCCCTAAGAAACGTCAGCAGCAGTCGATTAACTAGCAGCAGGATTCAGTAACGGAACGAACGGTCGTGACCTGAGCGACAGGGGTTGTAGACGGGCGCGTGCGGCGGACAAAGAATTGGGCGTTGGGCTTGTTTGCTGTGGAAATTAGGGAATCTGGAACCTGGAAGCTCGGGCTGTTGGGAGATGATGGAATACCTAGAACGATGGATGGAGAGAGGTGTTGCCTAAGCATCCATAGTACCTAGTACCCAAGGTAGGTAGGTAACCTTGAAACGGTAACCTAAAGTAAGGTAGTGTCAAATGTCAATCAGGATTGGAGCGTTGTCGCGCTGAGGGTGCGCAGCTGATACCGCGGTTTTAGTGAGCATTTCACGGTTTTGCTCAGCCGGGCCCAGGCCTACCCAGGCTCTCTAGTACGAAGCTATACTCCTAATTACAGTATCCACCGTGTTGGCCGTATCATGATGTACCGTAAGGTACGAAGATTGCCTCAACCCCGTCCACATGGGTTCTGTCGTGACTCTACGCAACTCAACTTTCCTTGGTCAATTGACTTGCCTAGGTATGGAGATCCATGTGAGTTATCCGGCAAAGCATGATACAAAGCCGATGAGATGGAGGATCCGATTCCACGAGTATTGTACACGATAACATAATAGGTATTGTCGTTCATGGCGGAGAATATTGTCCCAGATGATAAGAAATGACATTGCAGGTTTCTCCTTTCCTTTCGGCCGCCCTGCGGAGGAGTGCAGAGTGTAATTCAGCTAGCAAACGAACCTGATCCAGCCATCCGGGTTTGAGCGGTTGGGGAATGCTTTCTGGGACGCTCTGGGACGCCGCTCGTCATCCACTCAGTGATTGATGTCGTGACTGCTTCTTGAAGGCCCCTGATTGCCAGGAAAACCTGGACACATGCGATATTAGTAGGCTTACCAACTGGCCGGGCAAACGGCCCCCAGACCTGGAGGACAATGGACAGGGCCTCAGTTGGGAAGGCAGGCAAACGTGCTCTGTACTGTGACTATGCGTGCACCTCATCTATGCCCGGCACCCACCAGCATATGCAACTCAATCAATCAGCATAACCATCATCATCCAGCGTCGAAGCCTTGTTCAGCCTAGATCCGCCCATGGCCTTTGGGTGAGACATGGAGCTGAAACGGATGGGAGATATCACAGCACCTCGGATAAGCTGAGGTGCTTGATAGCAGCCATCATCCGTAAGGTAAGGCTTTCCAGCGGTGGGGGTTAGGTTACGTAGTACGTAGACTCGGTAGAGCAACGAGTATCATCAAGGGAGAAGGATCAGGTACAGTAGCTGAGATCCCTTGTTGAAGATGTGGATCACAGGTATGGCCAGCCCTTCCAGATGATATCATCATCCAATAGACTTAACTGCAAAAGGGGATATACTGTATGACAAGCCGGAATGACATTGTAACTCAGGTACTTTTATGTACTCCATGTGATTTCTGGTCTCGTTCGCTGCGGGGTTCCAGGTACCAGGCTACTAGTAACATTGATGTTAACCTTCAGGTATGCAGTTTCATCGGCCTTGAACTTGTTGACGTCGTCGGTTCTCGTTCTACACGCTTGGAAGGAAACCTCATCCGGTGACTGAGACAGAGTGAGTTGAGCAATCACAGATTCCGACACGGGTACGATGGGTAGGATACTCCCTTGACGGTCGAGCAGACTGATCCAGATCCTTACAATCTAAGCTGCCAACTGCCATTCATTAGCTGCTCTTGGTCCGAATTTGAGAATAGGAGAGATGGGAATGAAAAAGGCGACCGGAACCCATGATTGATCCAGTCACTCTCCATACTGGTCAGGGGTAGGCCGCCAAAAAGCCCGCGCACCCCGCATTTCAACCTGGCAGAATTTCCCCACTCTCACTGGGGAAACTTTAATTACCGCCTTCCATTCCGAGATCAAAGCTTGGTGAGGGCTCCACTAGGTTTACAGAGAGCCAGGGAAGCTCGCCAGGTTCCTCGCGCCCGATTTACCTAGCGACTTTGTCACGAAACGTTATCAACCTTCTCATGCCAGGGAAACCAGCCAACTCACGCTCTGCAGCTGCCTGCTTCATGTTTCTCCCATGTCCTCCAAGAGGTCGCGTGCTACCTATGAGGCCGATCTTGTCGCAAAACAATCCCCATATGTCTTCTTCGGAACCCCTCTCCCTCCCTTGGATCCCGATGTCAGGGACGATGGCTCTTATGTGCCGCTATGGAAGCAGGAGGTGAGGGATGATCGAGGAAGGAAGCGGCTCCATGGCGCGTTTACAGGGGGGTGGAGCGCTGGGTAAGTTCAGGCCCGTTATGTTGTCTTGACGGCCCAGCTGATCGTGGTACCATCTCAGCTACTTCAACACGGTCGGCTCCAAAGAGGGATGGACACCCTCAACGTTCGTTTCTTCGCGAACAAACCGGCGTAAAGATGACCCCAACGCTCCCCAGCAACGCCCAGAGGATTTCATGGACGAGGAGGATCTGGCCGAAGCCGAGGAATCAAAGAGGATACAAACCCAAGCGGCTTTTGCCGGTTCTGGTTCGACCGCAGATGATGTATCAAGGGCGAGCGACCTCATGGGCCTGTTTCGGGTTCAAGGGGAGACTATGGGCGTCAAACTGCTCAAGAGGATGGGCTGGAAGGAAGGCCAAGGAATCGGCCCAAAGATCCGCAGAAAAGCCCGCCTTGACCTGAGCGGCGACGCGAACGAGACAGGCGACACATATCTCTTTGCTCCAGAGAATGCACCCATGATTAGTTTTGTCCGCAAAACCGATCACAAGGGTTTGGGCTACGGGGAAGCACCTAGGTTGACGCCGATTGGCCTCTCAGCGAGGGGAAGTGGTGCTGATGATTCTGAGGAAGATGATGACCAAGGCATAGGTTACCGTGGGCGTCCGAGATTCTCATTAGCGCCAAGTAAGAAGAAGTCAAAGGGGAAAGCTCAAGGGGGATTTGGCACTGGTGTACTGAACGAAACCGGTTCTGACGAGGAAGATCCGTACGAGATTGGCCCGCGCATTTCGTATAACCGGGTAATAGGAGGGGAGAGAAAGAAGAAGAAGGCCATCACATCAACAAATCCGACGGTGAAGACTAAACCCACCTTCATAGCCCCATCCAAGAAAGCAGCGTTGGGAAAGGTTGCGCTTGGCATACGGAAATGCCACGATGGACGGCTTCCCCTGGATGGATTTGTCTTTGGCAGGGAACCCGATATTCTGATATCCGCCATCAATGCCGAAGGAAAACACCCACCTCCCATTGTTCCGCCGGGGTGGGTGCCATCGAAACAAGCCAAACCGGAGGCAGGCTCAGCTGCCTACATTTCAACCGCAGATGCTGCCAAAGCATCAACGCTGGACCCAAAGTCCCGCGCAGCCATACTTGGCGAGAAACAGCTACCCGGAAAGTCGGTGTTCGATTTTTTGTCGGCCGATTCACGGGAGCGTCTGGCTGCTCTAACAGGCAGAACCGACCTTCCACCTGCGCGCGGCGAGGTCCCGGCAGGATATGCTCTGAGCGAAGCCGAGCGGTTGCAAGAGCTTCTTAGCCGCGTGCCGCAGCTAGATAAGGAGACGGCTATTTCTGCGATTTCCAGGGGTGCCGGTGGCGGCGCCCCTTACGCAGATGACGACGCTAAACGGTCGAGATACATTGCTTTTCTCGAATACCAGGCAGGATTTAAGCCTACTCCAGGGGAAAAGCCGCGGCACCTGAATAATGAGGAATGGCTGAGGGAGATGCATGAGTTTTTCAATTGTGCACGGATTTTCAAGCCCATGACAGGATTCATGGCCAGTCGATTCACAACCTCATCGACAGCGAAAAAGTCTGAGAATGGTGAAAAGGATCTTGTCCCAGAGCTTCCACCCAAACCTCAGGATCCAGCGGAAGAAGCCGCCAGACTTGGTATGTTTGGGCCCATGACGAGGTCCGTTACTGACTTTTATCCTACACGTCTGCTTTGCAAGAGATTCAATGTGAAGCCGCCTGAACATGTTCAGCCAGACGACCTACGCGGTCCGGGTTCGGGCAATACAACCCATGATGCTGCTTCCGGGTTCGGCACTCAACAAGGCTATGGCCCTACACGTCAACAGCTCCTGGCACTAGAATCTGGCTCCGCCTCCACCTCCTCTCACGCCATTCATGGAGGGGTCCAGTCTGGCAGCAAGAGCGAGCTCATGGAACGAGCTCTGACCCCTGAAAAGAATGCCGTTGATTCAAGCAGGAACGACGCTTTAGAGGGCCAAAGGGCAGGCGAGGAGGTGTTCAAGGCCATCTTTGGTGACAGTGATGACGAGAACTAAGATAAAGTATCTCATCACGATGCTCTTTACAAGTCATACGGAACAGACGAGTACAATGGGCGAGTCCTGCACCTCAATATAACCATTGCAATACCTAAACTGTACATGAGTCTTAGGAATGAACGGAGGGCTAGGAGGTAACTTCGATTACGCCAGTACCTCGTCCAGACATTCGCGATCCTTGAGCTTCAGCGACACCACATTGCCGTAGAAAAACAATTGAATGCCAGCAGGAGAGGAAGAAGCTTGTACAAGTACATTATGCACTTATACATGATGTGCTATAAGCCCCTCCTGATAATCATTCCTGTCATGGTAAACCGTAGCTACCGAAGTTCGTTACTTACCTTAAGCTCGTTGCGCATGTTTGGTCCCTTGATGTCACTTCTCTTCTGCTTGGCTCTCAGCGACTTGTGATTTGTGATTCGTTAGTGCTCCGGGCGGCTAGCTTCGAGCCATCCAGATTCGTGTGGGACTGGTGGCCAACATCCACACTTCCCACAGCAATTGCAGTGATTTCCCTTAAAACGAGGGATTTGTTAGCGGCGCTCAGGGGCCTGGCCATCTGCTGTGCCAGCCATTTCCGCTAGGGATCAACCTCACCTGGGAACCCCCGACAAACCTAACCTTGAACCAACCGGGAATGTGTGCATATACAAATAACTACATACCTGAATCATCCAACTTCCTTTATGATGCTTTTCATCTGAATTCTCTTCCACCATCCGGGCTTAGACTTTGTCGTCTTCACCACCATTTGATGCTTTGAATTGGGTGCAGGCATTCGGGCAACCTTGCGCTCCTAAATTCCAACAAACCTAAGGTACCTTACCATATTCGCACTTTGAGTAACCTCGAATGCTAGCTGCACCCAACGAAGCGCCTCTCAATCATTGAACCGCGACGCGTTCATTGTGCCACGACTTCGAGCCAGGCAAACCCACGAGCGCTGCGGCGACCCAACAACAGGTTCGCTGACTGATTGAGGCCGAAACCGGTTGCCAGAACCGTTGATGTAAAAAGCAGCCTAGTCGCACAGCCGCCACTCCTCGCCGCCACGTTGTCCGACTCCCGGGAATCCAGCAGGTCGTCCTTCGGGCCATTCCCCTGCAAACGGCGTAGTATCGAGGAGGAAGCAGGAATCGCAGAGCTCCCAGACACCGTGGCCGAGACGAATCTTGTGTGCTTCACCGCCGAGGTTGACGCCGAGCTGCTCCTCAACCCCTCCGACTCGCCCGGTTCGCCCTCCCGCCAACGTTCCCCGCCGCCGCAGTATCCCGCCTCAGAGGCTTCGGCCAGTTCAGCCTTCCGGCCACCACCTTCGTTTTCGTCGCTCTTTGCTGCCGCGGGCCAACAAGGAGCCGCGTCATCCATCCTCGAGCCGTGCGAGCCATACAAGCCTTCAGTTGCAGACGCCGACGAAGCCGACCCAACCACTGCTGCAGCGCCAGCGTATGCGCCCGCCAACCAGGTAGCGCCAGAGTCGTCAAGCAGCGCCTCCGCAGCCTTACGGTTACAAGACGAGACCAAGCGCGCACTCCCCCACGATACCAAGGGTCACGCCGGTGAGCCCTCGCGGAGCGCCAAGGACGAAGAAGCAGAGCCGCCGCCGGCATATTCAGAGGGATCGAGTCCGCTTCAGTCCTTCACCTACCTCATGGCGGCCGCAGGTGGTGCCTCGAGCATCATTACCCAGGTTCAGCAGGGCGGGCCGTCCCTCAATCCACTCGGAGGTATGCAGCCGCAGCGGAGAGAGATTACTTCAAGCTTGTCGGACTAACAGTTGGGTTCAGATGTCCCTGGCGATGAGACGATTACAATGGATTTGCGGTAAGCGCTGGCTTGACAGGGAGGCGCCGCCGAGAGAGCTTGCACGCTGACAACTGGAGCAGGGGCACCCGCTTTACTCTGTCCAGAGATGAGCTTTTAACACTACCCGAATTCGTCCTGCTCTCGCTTTTCCCCAACGGTCTCTTCCCGGAAGGGCACATGGGTGGCTTCGCTGAGGGGGATGCTGTCCAAGTTGACGTGAGTTTACTTTCATAGCCGCTATCAGGCTAAGACTGCCTTGATTTTCTCTTTGACCGAAAACTCGCTGCTCGAACGGAACTTGAGCAGGGGTCCACGTAACAATCTCCTGCAACAATGGCCCGCTACGTCCGAGATATCCTCCGTTATCTTGGCATGTAGATGACTGACAGTTGCACTCGTCCGTAGTACGACCCGGCATCCTTGCAGTACATGCTGGACTTTTTTCGGAATGTGGCACAAAGCATCCCATCCGAGCCGAGCGCTACCGCTAGTCAGGATGGTGATGTGGTCCCGCTAGAACCCGGCGCGAGAGACGAAAGCAGTAGGCGGGCGGGCATCATCGTGCTGCGCGAGGACCTGGACTTTTACGCCATCCCTCCCAAGTATGACATTGATCAGCCCGAGATGATCGAGGTCAAGCGGGCGGCGGCCAAGGCGCTGCTCAAGCAAAACGGCATTTTCAGTGGCCTGAAGAAGAGCGACGAGCCGGGGACTACCGAGGCACATCTTATCGAGATGCTGACGGCCGGGTGAGCTTCTACCCCATTTTCTTTTTACACAATTGGCGTGCCGGTAAGTGAGTGTACTGACGCAGGCATAAAGCGGCTTCAATCACGACGACACGTGGGGTCACCGGGCGGGCGAGCCCAACAAGGCTGTCATCTGCAGCCTGGCGCTGGCGAGGCTCCGGTCCGACATTCGCGGCAACGACATGGGCAGCAACGCAGTCGGCATGGCGCAGAAGCTACTGCTCTTCTGGCGGAAGCCGGCGCGCCGCTGCTGGTGGGAAGGCGTCGAGCTGGAAAATGTCGAGGGGCTCGAGGGCAAGAAGCTCAAGGTCTGGATCCGCAGGGTGTGGACGCTCGAGATGAGCGTGATAGGGCTGCGTTAGTGGCCAGGGCTTTTTTTTACGCTTTTTGTACTTTTTCCTTTTCGAGAGCCGCAGTGTTGGATTCCGGAGGCGGTTTCACGGTGTAGAGCGTATACAGCTAGACAGTGTCGCTGGGACGGAGGGGTGACGACTACTGGTCTGCTCTCATTTATTCCTTGTGTGTCTGTTTCTTTTGTGTCACTATTCTTGCTTCATAGTCTTCCGCAGGCCCCTTCCTCTTCTTTTTCTTTTCTCTTGGCTGCAAGGCATGGGGTTTGCTTGGGCACTGAGACAAAATCTGTTCGTAATACCTTCACTTTGGAGATAGGAGCAAGCAACAGGCGGTCATCATTCCGGGATCTGTTTTTGGTACGGTACCTAACACTACAAGTACGGGCTAGCAGTCTTCAGGTTGGAGGCGCTTCGCCGGAACCAAATCGCCCCTGGAATCGATCGGGTTCGGGTGAAGTTGGCCCGGGGCTCGGTGAGAGCCCCACCATCGGCAGGGCGGGGCCCCCTTAGGTGTGTTCTGTACACCCTGACCCATACTGGCATTCAGACACTCAAATCATCGAAGAACTCTAGGTGCTAATTCTATCCTCGCTTTCATCCTGCTCTTCAAGCATTCGGAATCACCCCTCTCCGTTTTCCCTCCGTTCTATTCCAAGAGGATAAATCACCATGCCCGTCCCGCGTGTCCCGCCTTCGGGAGTCTGGTGCCCCGCCGTGACCCTCTATGAACCGGGCACGGATAAGCTCGACCTGGAAGCCCAGGCGTTGTGGTTTTCGTACCTGGGGAAGCGTACCGGCCTCGCAGGGCTTGTCGTGCTCGGCACCAACGCCGAGACGTTCCTGCTGACGCGGGAAGAGCGGCGAGAACTGCTCGTCCTGGCCCGCAGAGTCCTCGGCCCGGACTACCCCATCATGGCCGGCGTAGGTGGCCACTCGACGCGGCAGGTGGAGGAGTTCATTGCCGACGCGGTGGATGCCGGCGCCGACTACGTGCTCGTCCTGCCCCCGGGGTATTTCAAGGTTGCGGATCCGGTGCAGGCGAGGCAGGTGGTGGAGGGCTTCTACCGTGACGTCTCTCGGGCTGCTGCTGCTGAGTCTGAGAAAGCCGGGAGGGAGGTGGGAGTTGTGGTGTACAATTTCCCTGGGGTCTGTAACGGTGTTGACTTGGATAGGTATGGGTTTGATTGCGGCTGCAGTTACTACTACCGCCGCCGGGTGGGTGGATGATGGAGAGGGGATGCTGACAAGGGGACAGTGAAGCCATCGCGACCCTGGTGAGGCGGCATAACAATGTCGTCGGCGTCAAACTTACATGTGGAAGCGTGGCCAAGATTACGCGGCTGGCAGCCGAGTTTCCGCCCGAAAGGTTTGCTGTGTTTGGGGGGCAGAGCGATTTCTTGATCGGGGGGCTAGCGGTTGGGAGCGCTGGGTGCATCGCGGCGTTTGCGAATGTGGTTCCCAAGATCATCGTGGGGATCTACAATTTCTACAAGGCCGGAAAGACGCAGGAAGCGCTGGAGCTGCACAGGAAAGCTGCACTGGCGGAACAGGCCTTGAAGAGTGGAGGGATTGCGGCAACAAAGTACGCTGCAGCCGTTATCACAGCGCCCAAGGCTGGCATCGAAGAGGCCGAGGAGAAGATGAGACCAAGAAGGCCATACTTGCCCGTTCCGGAGCGCGTGCAGAGCGCAATCAGAGACGCGCTATCTCAAGTCGCTGATATTGAGTCGTCAGTAGATCTACAGACAGAAGGAAACTAGCATTGGCACTTGTGTAATGGGGTAAATAAGTCCTCCCAGGCAACCACCCTCCATCATCATCGCCATATCAGCCCCACAGTCCCGAAGGTTCTTCGCAGAGTGAGCCAAATTCGCCAGAATCCTAGAAACCGCGGTTCTAGCTGATCGTATGAATAGGGTAGTGTCAACCACGAAGAGCCTAGTAGGGAGAGGAACAGAATGCCCACATACCAAGTGTCAGTTGGGACAACAACAAGGGTATTCACAGGATGTAACATCCCGAGGTAGGAATGGATTCCATTAGGTTTAGTAGTAAGCATTACTCTAGCTGCCCACCTGCCTAGGTGTATGTATCCTGTTGGTTCCTTCCCGATGCTTCAGGGTGCCTCCTGCATTGAACGCCAAGAGAATGAGAACCTGGAAGCTCATGGAGTCATGGCAACAACGACTTGCTAGGATGCTTCGATAAAAGTCCAGAACTCCTTACCGGTTTTCTTCTTCTGTTCTTTTCTCATCCATAAAGTGAGGAATACTGCCCTGATTCTCATTCCCGGTAGGAACCCCCCACTAGCATGGCTTTGTCTAACAACATGAGACACCTCGCCAAGCAAGCTGCGACAGCAGCGCTGTTGCTGTCTGGCTACTCCGGCATTGCCGCGGCACAGAACACAACAAGCCAGCCGACGGCTACCTCATCGTCAACGGCATGCGCAAGCATCTTGACCCCGTCCTATTCGCCCCCGGTTGCCGCCGAGGGTTGGAGCGCCCAATTGATTGCCACGGGGCTGTCGAACCCGCGTGGCATGGTATTTGACAGCAAGGGCGCCCTCCTGGTTGTCGAAAGCCGCGTTGGCATTACGCGTTTGACCTTCAATGACAGCGGGGGCACTTGTCTATCCGTGGCGAGTAAGGAAACCATCGTTAGCGATTTAGGTGTAAGTCTATAGTGACTGTCCGAGCACAGCACACGACTGACAAAGAGCATCAGCTAAACCATGCCATCGAACTTTCAGACGATGGCAGAACTCTATATGCTTCGACATCTGAGAGCGTCTACAGCTGGCCCTATGACCCGGACAGGACTACCGTAGAGAACCGGCGGACGCTTGTCCATAACATGAACCCTGGTGGCCACCCTACAAGGACGTTGCTCTTGTCCCGGAAAGTGCCCGGCCTACTCCTTATCTCCCAAGGCAGCGCCGAGAACATTGACCCGCTGGCCGCTGATCGAAGCTCTGGTCTATCCCAGATTCGTGCCTTCAACCTCACCAACATGACCGACGACCCCCAGCCATACAACTATGCCAGCGACGGCCTCCTCATTGGCTGGGGTCTGCGCAACTCAGTCGGCGTCGCCGAGCATCCAGTCACTGGTGGAATCTTTAGCGTCGAGAACAGTGCCGACGAGATACACCGGCGCGGGCAGGACATACACGAAGACAACCCCGGCGAAGAGCTCAACTTCCACGGCTATCTCAACGACAGCTCCAGCTTCGGCGGCAACTATGGGTACCCCAACTGCTTCGCTCTGTGGAACACATCCGACATTCCAGAGCGCGGAAACCTAACTGTGGGCTCCCAGTTCGTCATTGACGACAGCGTCAACGAGGCCATAACCGATGAGACTTGCGCCAGGGATTACACCCCGCCGCGCTTGACTTTCCGGGCACACATGGCCCCGCTTGACATCAAGTTCCTGCCCTCTTCTGGCTCGCGGGCCTTCATCTCCTTTCACGGCAGCTGGAACAGGGATCAACCCGCTGGATACAGGGTTTCGTCTGTATTCTTCTCGGAGTCCACAGGTCAGCCGACCGAGCCGCCGGACAGCATCACCGCCGCGGTGGATGTGCTCTATAACCCAGATCTGTCGGTTTGTCCAAGGGGTTGCTTGCGCCCTGCTGGCTTAGCGTTTGATCCTGCCACGGAGGAGCGGCTGTTCGTCTCGAGCGACGCGACCGGCGAGATCTGGGTCCTGCGCCAAACTAGTCCGGCTCCTGACCCGACCAGTACCTGGAGCGCCTCGCTGAGTACTGACGCTAATGGCGGGAGAGGGCCCACGTCTAGTGCTGCCGCCGGCCTTGGGTCGCGGAGTGGCTTCGGCACGGATGGAGGGATGATGGGTTGGTTGACGACCATCATGGTGGCTGTTGGTTGTGTGTTTGTGGCCATGATCTAAGTATCTTGATATCAGTAGTACAGAGCTGGTGATGCTCGTCCATGGTGGGATTTACAGATGGAGGTGCTCAATTCCCAGGGGACCCAAGGGAAAGGTTTGTGAAATGCCTGAAAGAATAGTTAGCCCAGCGCTCCGCAAAGATGACGATGGCCAAGATAGAAGAATCCAAGTTCCATTTTAAAATCACCATGAAGAGGAACATCAAAAGTCGGCATCAAATTCTAATAGACCGTCCAGCAGGTAAACATCCGTTAACGCCCCAGTTGTCCTTCCCGCGCCCCATGACATGATTACTCCTCGATAACCTTGACACATTCCCACTCGCCCCGGAGGTTCTCCTTCCACAGCGTCACCTTGTTGTCGGCACTGCTCGCCGCCAGGACGTTCCCGCTCAGCGACCAGCTCACGCGCCAGACGGCCGCGTCAAAGTTGAGTACCTTGCAGTTCCAGTTACCCGGGTTAGCAGGATCGCTGGTCC
This sequence comes from Canariomyces notabilis, assembly GCF_033297395.1. Taxonomy (NCBI): domain Eukaryota; kingdom Fungi; phylum Ascomycota; class Sordariomycetes; order Sordariales; family Chaetomiaceae; genus Canariomyces; species Canariomyces notabilis. Next base: position 168,232 of record NW_027041858.1, read on the forward strand.
AGATACGCACCGTCCGATCCTGGGAAGCGCTCGCTATGTAGCTCTTTTGCAGCACCGTCGGGCTCCACGCCACGTCGCGCACCCAGTCGGTATGGCCCGTCAGCGGCTCGCGCTCCATCTTGTACCCGTTGGTGGCCGGGTCGTATACCCAGATCTTGAGCGTGTTGTCGGACCCGCCCGTGACGAACCGCCGGTTGCCCGTGGCCTTGGGGTTGGGCTTGCTGCTGACGATGCTGCCTGGGTTGGTTGCGGGCGCCCAGGACACCGAGTTGACGCCGAGGCCGTGTGCGTGGAAGATGCTGTGCTCCCAGCTGTTGTCCTTGAACTCGAGCACGCTGACGTTGCCGTCGGACGAGGCGCAGGCGAGCAGGCAACCTGCCTCGTGCGGCGACCACGAGACGACGTTGACGCTGGCCTTGTGCAGCGCAAAGTCAAAGATGCGCTGCCACGCCCCGTTCATCTCGCGCCAAATCAGCACCTTCCCGTCGTAGCCCGCGCTCGCCAGGATGTTGCCGTATTTTGGGTGCGCCCATGAGACGCACCATACCGCGCCATCGTGCCTGTTTCGATGATAAGAATTGGAACCCGCTGATAGCCTCTTGAGTGGATGACGCCCGCATACCCCTTGAGTGTCTCTGTGAGCCGCTGCGTCTCGCCTTCAATCTCAAAGATTTTGATGGTGCGATCTGAGGAACACGTCGCTAACCTCCGGCCGTAGTAGTCGAGGACTGCATCGTGCTGCTTGGTGTCAGGGCGCTCTTGATCGAACATGGAAGAGAGAGTTGTCTTGTACGATCTACCCAGCTTGGTAGTGTGGTGATGTAGATGATAGGACAACGTACAATCATGTCATCATGGCCAGAGTTGGCGATGACCTGGGCTCCTGCTGACTGGAGGGAGCTTGATTAGCATGAGGTTCGCGCGAAGACGTGGGGTAGAAAGGACCCTGTTTCGAACAATGGTTTGAGGAAGGAGCGCGTACCATTGTTGGTCGCGGTCTATTCTCTTTATTCAGGGAAGGTGCGTGAATAACCCCGAAAAGTGTGTAGGAAACGATCAAAAACAGTTGCGCCGCGATGGTGTTGACGCTGGTGCGCTGTAGCCCCTGTTGTGTCAAGCTGGCAAGAAATTCGAGGTGAGGTCGGTGAACCCCTGCTCACCGAGGTGAGATGTGGTGCTCCACACCGTGCTCCACATAGTGCGTCCCACACCTAGTTCCCCACATGCATTTGCCCCTCGGTCACAAGCTCGCCATCGACCTGCAGCAACACCAAGTCAACTCCTGGACAACCTCAACACCGACTATCGCGAACCGCATGGCCGATCTGGCGGCCACACTACACACTTGATTATGCGGGCCCGCGTAACGAAATGGCTGCCCCAGAGTATTACCATTATAAATAATGCTTCTAGTTTTTTCCTGCTTCCTTCTCTCTTTTCTCTTCCACGCGACTGCAACTCTCTCCGCCAGCTCGGTTCAATCCTGACTCTGGCCGGAGGACCTCGGCATCTCTCTCATCGTTAGGTTATCCCCCCTTCGCCTATAGGAACGGATCCTCGATATATTCTTTTCTTGAGCAAAAAGCCGAGAACCCAATCGTGACATTTGACCGCCTGAATCAGTTGTCAAGATGTCGGACAACATTTGCGGCCCGTCCAACGGGGCTAAGGACCTCCTTGCGCATGCCGATCGCGACCGTTCTCTTCATCAGGATCGCCTTGTTGGCGCGCGTCAGGCTGGCGCCGGAAATGTAAGTAATCGCGACACTTCTCTGCGACCCGAAGCGATCGCTAACTATCGCATGACAAGACCTTCCGATCCCAGGCTACCTTCTCGCACGGCGCCGCCGAGATGGCCTTTGCAGACTTCCAGCAGGGTACCGTCATTGACCCCGGCTTTGGTCCTCAGCCTGACCTGAACGCAATGGGTCCGATGATTCCCCATGGCCTTGCTGGTCCTGCCCACGGTCATCCGGCCGTCCATGCCCCCGGCCCTATGGGCAGCATTGGTCCCGTCGTTCCTGCTGCTCGTCTGGCTTCTCCCGCTACTGGCGGCACTTCTCACCAGGACTGGGTGAATGAGTTTGGCAACATGCATCTTGCTGATGCAGCCGGCCCGACCACTGTCAACCCTCGTCTGGCCCACCCTGTCATGACTCCGGGAAACCATCTGCAGCGCCCCAATGGAGCTCCATTCGCCATGCCCATTTATGGCGGCGCTCAGCCCTCTCTTGCCTACGGTTTCGGAAACCCTGCCATGAGCGCCGTTGCTCAGCAGCAGCCTCAGGACAACCTCCCGATGGAGAGTGCCATGGACGTCGAGGCTTTCAATCGCGCCTTCGGCGAATACGACGATGCCATTTTCCAGAGCGAGTTGGCCGAGTGGGCCGAGAAGCAGAAGTCGGCTAACCAGGAGTTCATCGAGGAGCAGGACAAGTGGATGTTCAAGCACGGCCCTGTCGGTGCCAAGCCCCCGACCGCTCAGGAGATGAAGGCCATCGACGAAGACCTCGAGGAGCTCGCTCAAGAGCAGGAGAACGCGAAGCGTCGAGTCGACGAGGATCTCGCCCGTGCGGCCGTCAGCATTGTCAATTCGGTCTCTGATAACGAGTCGTTCAAGTTCAAAAACTCGCGCTTTTTCGAGCTCATGCGCCGCATTGGAAACCACGAGGTTGTCATTGATGGCGCCAATTTTGTCGATGCCGCCACTGGCGAGACCGTCGAGACCTCGGCTACTGACGACTCTGGCGCGGATACCGGCGCGACCAAGGAGAACAATGGCCAGCACGATGCTGCCCCTAACGATGGCCTTGCTTAACCTCGCCACTTTCGCCGTGCTCGATTCCCTCAAAGAGGGAGCATTTGCACTCGCCTTCCTTTTATTCCTATGAAGGCATCATTCGTCCTGCTATTTCCCTCCGCACCTTCGTAAAGCTTGTACGATGTATTGTTACCCTGACCCTTCGCGTCGCCTCGACCTTGCTTTTGTTCTCTCTACGAGCCTTACTCATCTCGCTTCGTCCTCGGCTCGACCCTCTTGTGAGCTCTGGATTTTGCTTTCCTTCCTTCGACAAATACTTGAAGGAAGCAATCCACTTGGCATTACTGTAATGGCAGACGGCGTGTGGAAGAGAGCTGTTAATATCGTGTGGTCGAGTACAAGACCGCATACTCTTGGGCGTTTGCTGGAAACGGTGGGGAAAGGGCTTGAAATTATCAGTCGTTGGCTTTTTGTTTTTCTGTTCCTCAGTACACCACCATCACCATCCGACTCGGAATCCACTCCACCTTTCCATCCCCATTGGCAACAGGCATTGGCATGGTCATTTGCTTTGGCTTTGGCATGGGCATTTGTTTGGGTGCTTGGCGTATGGACGTTTTGCTCCTCTATAGAGTAGACGGATGCGGAGATAGACGGTCGGGAGATGGTATAGCAATCAACAGTGCATTGGTTTTATGTTCCTGGTTTCTGCATCGTGATGTGACCGTGTTGTGGGCGTGGCTGAATTTCTCGTGTCTGCTTTTGACTGCCTATTTACATGTGCTGGCGGTGTGGAGTTCCATCAAACCATTCAAACTGCCTCCGTAAGTTGCTATGCGCAGGCAGTAAGGCCACTGCTACTTATCTCTCCCTCACCAGCTTGACCGTACTCCTTGGCAAACCCAGCTTACACCAGCCACAGATGGACTCTGAAACTGACCCAGGGAGTACTATTCCCCGTTTACTCGACCGCCTGCGTGGTTGCCAACTACTTATCCCCGACCTTCGCCCAGCCTTCGCAACATGGAAGCAGGGCGTCAATCCGCTACATGGAAAAGTCAAACAAGCTGTGGATGCCCGCCTGGAGGGACTAATCGATGACGACAAGGCCCTAGCCAAGGTGAAAGCCGCGGATCTGGGCCTGTTTGCATCGGGGTATGAATCCTTAAACATATCCACAAGTCCTGTGTAATGGTAAAATGTAACCCCTTGCTTACATCCATCTGATTCTTTGCGGTCGGTACTTGACAGGTTATTCCCCGACGCGACGTATCACGTCCTCGAGACGGCCGGGTTCTACTGCGTCTGGTTGTTTCTGTGGGACGATGCCATTGACAGTGCCGCTGCTACTACCACTACCACTACCAGTAGTGCTGCTGCCGGGGTGGTGGCACCTGGTGAAGTGCTTGTTGTAGCCCCGGACGAGTACTGCCGCGAGTCTGTCGCGTTTGTGCAGTACCACATCGGTCTGCAAGTTGGCGAACCTGAGCCCAAGGCACCCACCAAGGTGTGCGAGAGCTTTGCCGAAGTCGCAGGGCGGGTTGCCGCCGAGTTCTGCCGAGGAGAGGCTGATAAAAGGGAGCTGTTTCGGCACTTGAAAGACTACATGGAGGGCTGCTTGGCCGAGTACAGGGGGATGAAGTTGGGGAGGATGCCGACTGTGGATGAGTTCTACTCGTGGCGGTTGAGGACGTCGTCTGTGGACGCGATGTTGTGTCTGTGCAGGTTGGTGGTTACCTGCTGGCACGGGTTTGAAGGGGGAGGTTGGTGCTAATACAAGGCAGGATACTGAACGGTATATCGCTCCCGAGCGATGTCCTGGATTCGGAAGCCCTGAAAGTAATGGGACTCAAGGTCAACAAGCTCCTCATCCTGTGAGATTCCTGATGTTCATTACCCAGAGCAGGTCACAACTCTACATCCACTAACCCAAGCCCCCATCGCAGTATAAACGAGCTGTTTTCGCTCAAGAAGGAATTGGTGAGCTGGCCGCGCCGTTTATAGCACTCTTCTCTTGCGCTAACATTATCCATGATTCCTCAGAAAGACGGAGCGTCTACAAACCTGATACCCATCATCATGTGGGAATCTGACCTCGACCTGGAGCGCGCTGTGCAGCAGGTCGTACAAGACATTTACGACTGCGCACGAGAATTCGATAGCCATGCATCTTCCCTTCAGGCTCTCGTCGCCAAGGAACATGGAGCTGGCGTTGCTGACCAGTTGCGGCGGCTAATCGAGGCATACCAAGCGATTGCGACCAGCGTGCTCAATTTCTCAGTCCAGAGTCCTCGGTACGGGCTCCTGAAGGACAGACGGGACGATGGTTCGTTCCTGGTTGATCTGTAAGCCAGAGGTCCATTGTGATTCGGCCAGAATTAGGGGCGCCGCGCGCCCGTCTCCGCATCTCGGCCGATCGGAGCCGGCTGCCGGTGATCTTGCCGGAATTCCAAGAAGAAAGACGGATGGGAGGGAAGGGAACAGCGATGCGTTGGATCAAAACAGTTCGCAGACAATGGAGCCGCTGAGATATTGATAATGCATCGCCAGATTGAACTCTGCAATCTCATGACGCCATCCTTCGTGACTGGGTTGCAAACGTTTTTCCGCCGCTGTCGCGCAGTGCCGGAGCGGGGTTTTTGCCCATCCTCTCCGGAAGCTGCGGAGACAACCTAGATCATGCTTACAAGACTCATAAGACGCAGGAGAACCGGCCAGCATTCTTTTCGTCCTCTCTTAGCGTAAACCTGTTCAAAGAGAATCATCAGCAGGCAGTACCGTAGATTATCTCTTGTGAGGACTTGGAGCCCAACATCCGAATTGCAATGACGAATTCTGCGACCTTTGACTACCCCTCGCCGCTCGCCGGCTATGAGACAGCCCCGCCGCTACCCACCGAGCGAGCCGAAGACGGGAAAAGCTACCGCAACCCGCAGACGGGGATCCTCAGCAGTGCTTACAACAAGTTCATTGAACCCCTGGACAATGGTCGAAGGGGTGCATTGTGAGCGGTTTCAGCTTGATGGGATGAGCGAAGTCCTCAAGGCTGACGGGATGGAAAAAGCGACGTTCACGTCTACTATTTCCAGAACAATCCGAACCAGGCAAAATATGCCCGGGAGCTGTGGGAACGCATCCGGAGGGAGTTCCCGGAACTGCGTATCTACACGCTCTGGGACCGGCCAATTGGCCCTCATCCGGTCGCCATGTTCGAAGTGAACCTCTTTACGCCGGCCCAGTTCGGCGCCTTCGTTCCCTGGCTTGCCATCTGGCGCGGGCCCCTCTCTGTCCTTATCCACCCCAACACGACGGAGGAGAACATGTCGGAGGCTGAGCGAGACCTTGCGAACCATACCACGCGCGCCATTTGGATGGGCGAACGGATACCGCTCGACGTCTCGCTGTTCACGGCACATATCCCTACCGTGAGTCCTTCAAGAGCCAGCGATGCTTGAGGCCCAACTGCCCTGACCGGCTTCTCTTTTGTAAATCAGTTGCAGCATGAAATCCTCAATGTCGTGGCCAGTTGCACCTACCTGATCATTGTATACTCGATCCTTGGGAACATTCTTCCCTCCGTTGCCTCGGTGCGCACTGCTTCTGCATCCATCCGATTTGAAGGCCTGCCGAGAGATGTTCATGGAGTACATAACTACCGGTAGGTGGTTTGCATCTTATTAGGTGTACAATACCCCCCTTGTTTGTTCGTTAGCTCGGTATCTCAAGTGGGGCAAAACGCATACACAGACAAAAAATGCATCAATTACACTTATAGCCTTCTTGATCTAGGGCTTCTATGTCTATAGAGCTCAGTTTTGAATTGCAATGAAGTTCGAGCAAGTTTGAAGTGCTCTGTTGCTCATCGATAGACCTATCCGAGCTTGTCTTGGGGGAGGGACCTCAAGATCGAGGAGATGTGGGTCAAATCTAGCGAATTTGGTTGGATGCATTGGCTTCAGAACTTTGCTGTGGAAGGGAAGGTGAAGTGGTGGGAGTATCGCGCTAACAAACAAACAAGGGTTGTATTGTATGTATGTATGTATGCACATACGTGATACAGCTGGACCTCAGGTACTGATTTGCCCAATCTCGAATCCTCAGTTTTCCCCCTTTCAAGAGATCGTGGTTCGAAATTGATGCTTGGCAAACCACTGCAGGCAAAGAGGCCAGTTCGGGTTGCCCCACATTTTAAGGGCCATCGCTAAAATCCCTGTCCTCCGTGTTCTGATGCAGCATCAAGGAACCAATGAGCGCTCAGCTAGTGGTGAAGCAGGAAGGCTAAGCCGGGCAAGCATCGCGAACACAAGCACCTGCAGATTTTCCCACGGGCTGGCCATCAACCTGAAATTCAGAGCCTAGAAGACAATGAAGATATCAACGTCAATACCTGCAACTTTGGTACGTTAAGTACGACTTGTGTATGAAGTCTATGGTGTCAGTATGGACAAATGCGAATGAACCATTCATTGTTCAACACCTCGTCAAATCAATGCTTTCTCGCAGTCTGCGAAGTACGGATACGGAGGCAAATCTCGTAACTGGATGGCCGATGCGATGCTGCTAAATAAGGGTCGTCGCCGCTACTGGACCCTCGTGTCAGTTGAATTCTAGCAAGCGAGCAGAGACAACCCACTTGAGCGAGTCTCCTCTCACTGTCTCTCAGCACCATTGGCTCGACTGCTACTTGAGACAAAGTGCTCTGGTCAAGCTTCCGCTCCTGCTTTTCAGCTGACAGGGACGGCAACCTTTCCGCCAGGGGTAGCCTACCTTATTTCCACAAGACCACAACGCCAAGGACGGACTCGCCGCCGGGCTGGTGAACCAAAAGTTGAGCCCCCCAGAAAATGCAGCACTTGCGGTGCCTGTGTTCTGTAGTGTAGAGCTCCGGGTCCGCCATGCCTCTTTGGGAATCCTCGAGATGGGCGTTCGACCGTCCTGTGACTCCTGTCCCCAGCGTCTCGCTCTGGTCCCTCCCGATGGCGGGCTGCCTGCGAGAAGTGCTTGGTGGGCGTGGCACTACCGGTAAACGCCCTTCCAGCTGAAGACCACCGCGATACGCTACCGTCCCCCCTCGGCTTCCTTTTCTCTCCCTTCGCAACCTTGACTTCAGGCCCTGTGTGGACTGTGAAACCCCTGGTACCATTCGGGCCACCGCCCCTCCCAATATCCGTACCTTCTTCCCGTCGCTCATTGTTGATGATCTTTCTTGAATAGCACATCCTTGTGCCTTGCATTCCTTTCCGACTCGCAAGATGCGGCAAACCCTTCTCTCAGTCGCCGCGCTCTCTCTGACTGTCGCTTCGGCGAGCGCCGCTTCGGTCGTCTATGTGACTGACCTCACCATCTACAGCGCTCTTGTAAATCGCAATCGCCCCCTGTTGCTGCTCCCCGACCTTTGATATCGAGACTGACAGGACTCTGTCCAAGGCCCCGTGTGCGAAGTCCGCTATCTCGTACAATGTTCAGGCTCAGACAGGGGACAAATGTCCCGAGGCCGTCACTGAACTGCAGTCCTGTATCTGCACGAAAAACAACAACTTCGCGTCGATATCGTCCGTGCTGTCCTACTCAGTCAGCTACTCGTGCGGATCAACCGCGAGCGAAGATCAAACATCGGCAGCATATGTGAGCTCTCACAGTCCACCGAAAGACGGGCTCGCTTCCCAGTGCTGACCATCGCGGCAGGTCTTGAGCGCATACTGTAATCAGGAATCGCCCGCCTCCTTCCCAACCCCAACCGCCGTGAGTGCCTACATCACAGATATCCCAGATGTCGGTTATCTGGCGCCATGTGCCCAAAGCGGCCTTTCCTACGCGATACAGTAAGTCCCACGGGCTTGCCGTATGCTTGTCACAGCCAAGTCACTGACCGAGACTGAACAGGACTTTGGTAAGGCACTCGATCAAAACCTGCCGACACGCCCAGGCCGGGGTCCCCTTTGCCCGCGAGCTAATTCCGGGTGTAGACGTACGCTCGCTGTCCTCCTGAGGCCCCTGCGCTGGCCAGCTGCGCCTGCTCCAAGAATCAGAACTCGCTGCTTGTCAGCCAACTTATCAACAGTTCGGTCAAATACTCGTGCTCCTCAATAGCCGCAGATGTGTCGTCTGCGCATGCTATGTTCGCCGCTTACTGTGCCATGAACAATGGCACGACAAGCTTTCCCAAACCGTCAAATCCGCCTGGAGACAGTAAGCACAAAGTTTCTGAGAGTTGCCATCCCATCGGATGCGGTTTGGCCAGTTACTCACTGACTAAATGTAGTGACGTACTACATCACCGACTTGCCGCAGTTTGGCAGTCTTGCCCCCTGTGCTGCTAATGCCTTGTCGTATGTTGTGCAATCGGTAAGAGCCCGCGTTTTCCTCCGCCCCCCTGGAGGTGCCGTGCATTATGCAGCAATTGACATGGTCCTGCAGCAAACAAGAGATTTATGTCCCGAAGGCCCGCAGGCCCTTGCCTCGTGTGTGTGCATCAAGGAGGGGATGACGGCTGAGCTCCTCAAGGTCCTCACTTCGTCCGTCAAGTACAGCTGTGACTCAACTGCCACCGAAGACGTTTCTTCCGCAGTCTCGGTCAGTTCTCTGTCAGTCTAGTGGCTTGAGGGTATCTGACACCCCGGTTAGGTTTACAACTACTATTGCAGTGCTGCCCAGGCGCAGGTAACTGCTGCCGGCATTACCGTGTCTGTCGAGCAGACGTACCCCGCGGGAATCACTCCTGGCACGGCATCTCCGCGACAGACCGGGGGCTCAACAAGCGGAAGCGGCAATGGAAATGGAAGTGGGAGTGGAAACTCGGGCGGTCAAGGAGCCGCCAATCAAGGCGACGACTCTTCAGGCTCCAGCGGCCCCAATGTTCCCGTTATCGTCGGAGTGGCAGTTGGTGTTGTTGCAGGTCTGGGTCTACTCGCAGGCCTCATCTTCTTCCTCGTCAAATCAGCAAAGAAACGTCGAGCCATGGAACAGTTACCTATTCCGGACAGTGCTGGCGGCGACCATGGACCCCAGGGACCCTTCCCCTTGGGACCTTATGGAGGAAAAGCGGAGTTGGCCAGCGATGCGATCGCCGCACCGCCCCCGCCGGCGAGCCCCTCCCCAAGTACGCTTAGGGTCAACGCCCCGGTGCGCGCCGATACTGTGTCGCCGGTCTCAGCGCTTACCGGTGTTTATGCACCGCCGCCGAACAAACCAGAACTGCAAGGCCAGCCCGCAGCATTGTACCCCCCCATGCCTAACACCGCGGAGCTGCAAGGCCAAGGAGGAGCAACTTACCCTCCGCCGGCGCCGGGGCCCCCTCCGCCCAATGCGCCCGAGCTGTACGGGCAAGGCTTCCCTCAGCCAAACAGACCCGAGCTGCAAGGGCATGTCGCCCCATACCCGATGCCGTCGCCATCGCCAAACCGGTCAGAATTGCAAGGCCAGGGGTCACCGTTCCATAGCCCCAACCCGAATCGGCCGGAGCTCGCTGGTCAGTACGGCTACGCTCAGTCGCCGCAGCAGCCGCACCACCAACAACAACAACCGCAAAGTCCGCAACCGTACCCCTCTCCCCAGCAGCAGCAGGCGCAGGGGTACTATCACTATCAGTCAGGCTCCCCGCCGCCCGTGTACGGCCAGCAGCAGCCTCACCCGCCATGGCAGTCTGGGCCCGTGCCGGGCTTCCATGAGATGGATGGTGGTGGGTATCCGGAGGCTAGGTGACGAGGAGGGTGTTTGTAAGCTTAAATAAGCATGGGCGCGGGACGACGGTTTCGGGTATCGGGAGCACCTGGAGACTATATAGTTTAGACGAGGAACGGCGTTGTATCAAATACCAGTCTTATGAATGAAGGCTTGAAGGCTTGTTTCAGCTAGCCGCGACAGCTCATGAGCTTGTTGGTTGTTGGAGGCTGTTCATGTTGGTTAAGTCAATAGCGGACTGGAGATGAAACATGAAATTGATACCTGACATTCGCTGGAAAAAAACCGGCAGTGTCTTTTTTTCCCTGTTGGTACTCTGTACTCACTACGAGAATGGAGGACCTGTAACTTCAGTATTTGATGAATAGGTAATCGTAATTACCTTACGTTCCAAAAGTGTACCGGTACTGTACAATACAGTAGCCATGTATCCACGCACAGGCCACATGTCAGTCCACTTCCTTTGTGCTGAGTGTCGCACTGACTGACTGCTCTCTCTCTTCCGGTCGGTCCCCACCTGCTGCTACCTTACTCGTTAAATCCTTGCTCTGTTGATTGGCAGGCGCGCGCGCAACAGCTCGGCCTATTCTTTCCAAACGCCGTTCTGAAGGTTTTCATTCCTTTGGAAACCAACTGCTTGGTGAACGGGAAATTCCTAACAACTATAAGGGAATCTTGATTTCAGGACGCGCGAAACGCGATCCCCATCGATCTGGGTTCTCTGTATATCTTGTCCGCAATTCGCGGCTGGTCTATCGACTCTGATCTCCCCATGCACTGAAAGTCTCGGATCGCGAAGCATAATGGCGGCGGCCGACGTGGACTTGGGCTATCTGTCCACACAGGCCGGCGTCCCGGACTCGGACTTGCAAACGGCACTGACTGAGCCTACGGCGGAGCTGGTGAGGTCAATCCTCGAAGCGGTCCTCACCAAGCTGCGTGACCTCGAGCAAGAGAAATTCCAAGTTGAGATCGAACTCGAGGGCGCCATCAGAGGCTCTGAATCAAGGTGCGAACAATTCAAGGCCACCTCCGACAAGGCGCTCAAGGAAGTTGAGGAGCTTCGACAGAAACTGCAAAGTGAAGGTAAGAGCTTCGTCACCGCCAGCATTTTCGCACGTAATTACATTCATCTAACCTTGTGGTGATGCAAGAAACCGCCCGTCGATCGCTTGAGAATGAGCTGCATACCCTCAAATCATCTGGGACGGCGTCTCTTTCAGAAATTGAATCCCTCCGAGCACGCATCGCCTCCCTGGAAGCATCGAATCGCGAAACTTTGGCCATCGTCGATTCAAAGACCTCGGCAAACACCAGCCTAGCCGAAGAGTTGCAGAAGCAGCACCAGCGAATTGTGAGGCTCAACCAGGAGGTCTCATCACTGAACCAATCGGTTCAGAGCGCACAGGCTGCGGCCAACTCGGCCAAATACAGGGAGGAGGCTCTGAAACAGGAGCTCCAGCTCGCTAAAAGGAACAACGAGTGGTACGACGCCGAGCTCAAGACTAAGGCTGCCGAGAACCTAAAGATCCGGAAGGAGAAGGGCGCTCGAATTGCCGAGCTGCAACGGCAGAATGATGAGGTGAACTCTACGATCGAATCGCTTACCCGGACTGAGCAGCAGCTGCGCAAGAGATTAGAAGAGGCCCAGGCAAAGGCTGATGAGGCGCTGACCAAAGTACAGCAGCTGCAAGAGTCCGCCGCCCGTGCCGAGGAGAGCTTCAGGCAGGAGTTGGAGTCGTCGAGACGCTTAGTCGAGCTCAAGGACCAACAGTCTCAAACCCATCGCAATCGGCTCAAGGAGGTGGAGCTTCGACTCGAGCAAGTCAAGGATGATTGTGCTGAAGAGGTTCGCCGTATCCGGCGGGAGCTCGAACAAGAAAAAGAGGACCATGCACAGTCGGAACAGCAGGCACAAGAACTTCAAACAGAAGTGGACCGCCTCAGGGCTGTGCTCGACTCCTATCAAGGGGCACCTAGTTCTGAACCGCAAACTCCCCGGCCCAATGGTTCTTTCCTTGCTCGTCCCGCTTCCCCGTTCGGCACTCCCGCATCACTACGTGGCAAGACGTCCTACCGCGCTACTGAGACTCTCGAGGAGCTTCTTAAGGTCAAGGCACAGCTTACTGGTGAGCAGCGGCGGAGCCAGAAACTGCAAGAGGATCTGGACGACGCCGTCAGCATGCTGGAGGCCAAGTTGCCCGAGATTGATGAGCTCACCGCAGAGTCGGAACGTCTGAGGAATGAGGCAATACAGATGTCCGAGATTATGCAACAGTCATACGAGGAGCGCGATGCTGCCGCCAAAGCTGCTCGGAAAGCCGAGGCCGCTGCCGCCACGGCTCAAGCCGAAGTCAAGATCCTTCGCACGCAGCTGCGCGATCTTAGCACGCAGATCCATGTCCTCATCTTTAATATTCATGCCCGGGAGAAGGGCATGGACCAGCTCACGGACGAGGAGACTGCGCAGTTCGAGCGCCTTCAGCGTGGCGAGGTTGCTGAGAATGCCTTGGACGACTTGTCGGACACCCATCGGTTCATTACCGAGAGGTATACGGCATTCAAAGACATATACGAACTGCAACAGAAGAACGAAGAGCTCTTGAGCCTCACCCGCCAGCTGGCCACGCAAATGGAGAACGAGGAGGCTCTGGCTGCCCAAAAACAGGCAGCTCAAGAGCATGAGGAAGTCCAGCAGCTCCGAACCACCGTGTCGGCATTGCAAGATGATGTCCGGTCTGTCACGATGCGCATGAAGAGCTACATGAACGAACGCGATATGTTCCGCCGCATGCTTCAGCAAAAGGCTAGCCCAGCCGAGATCCAGAAAGCCCTTGGTACTGGAGATGCTGGCCAACGAGAGGTGCTCGCTAGCATCGAGCAAGGCCCGCACCCTGACGAGGCTGATCTCACTGCTGCCCTGAGAGAGCTGCAGTCGCAATTCGACTCTTACCGGAATGATCAGGCTACAGACCGAAATGCTATGAAGGAACAGATTGAGAAACTCTCGACTGAGAAAGGCGCCCTTCAAAGTGAGGTTTCTCGTTTGTCGAGCCAGCTCACCTTGGCTACCGAGCGCTATAACATGCTTGAGTCGAACTTCAAAGCGATCCAGACCGAGAAGCAAGAGCTCCAACGGAGGGCTCAGACGCTGTCCGAGTCCGCGGCCAAGCAAGACATGCGGACTCAACAGGTGGCCGAAGACCTCGTCGAGGCTCGCGGCTTGGTTGAGAGCCTTCGCAGTGAGAATGCCAACCTGAGAGCTGAAAAGACGCTATGGAAGACGATCCAAGAGCGTCTGAGCCAAGATAATGAGAATATCTCGCAGGAGAAGGCGAGGCTCAGCAGCCTACTGTCAAGTCAGCAATCGCTCCTCAACGAACGTGAGCTGAGCGAGTCCGAAACGAAGCGCAGACTTCAAGGCCAAATCGACGCGCTCGATAGCGAACTTGCAACAACTAAACGTAAGCTCCTGGAGGAAATGGACGAGGGCAAGAAGATACAACTTAGGAAGGAATTTGATGCCCAGCAATTCCAGAAGCGCATCGACGAGCTCACGTCGATGATCAGCCAAATCAAGGAGGAGAATGTTCAGATCAAGACGACTCGCGACCATCTCCAAGCCCGCGTCGGGGAATTGGAGATTGAACTCCGGAACGCGCAAGAGCGCGCCGAAAGGCTCCGTCCTCTCCCGACGCCTCGGCCCGGAACTACGCATGAGCCATCGGCTCCCGACAGTGAACATCATGCACGCATTGAAGAACTGGAGGGTGAAGTCACCGAACTCAAGAATAACTTGGAGTTGCTCAATGTACAGCTCGAGAATGCTAAACAGCAGGCTGAGCAGTTCAAGCAGCTCAGCAAGGATATGGAAGAGGAGCTATCCAGCCTCAACGAGTCTCATGAGCAGTATCGCGATGAAATGGATGCGGCTCTGGCGGCCAAGACCGCGACAATCAACGAACTTCAACAGCGTGTTGAAGCTCTCACAACGGAACTAGGCAATTCCAACAGCGAACTTAATAGGTTGAGGGATGCTCAGAGCGACGTTGCCCGCAAATTTGAGGAGAAGGAGAGGATGCTCAACAGTGAGATTGCTCGCCTCAAAGATGAGGAGCAGCGCTACAAAGAGACTGCCAAATTCCATCAACAAGACTTGCGCGCCCAAGCCGAGATTGCCACCAAGGCGCAGCAAGATTACGAGCAGGAGCTCGTGAAGCATGCCGAAGCGGCCAAGCTGCTGCAACAGCTCCGCGCCGAACACAACGAGCTCAAGACCAAATCGGCGGCATGGAGGGCTGAAGCAGATTCCGCCCGACTTTCCTTGGCACAGAGCGAGCAGTCTTGGGAGGAGCGCCGGGTACAGCTGGAGCAAGAAATCCAGGAACTCAAAACTAGACGAGAAGATGCCGCTGCCCAGAACAAGCTTCTCCATCAGCAACTTGACAGTGTGACGGCCCAGATTGCCAATCTTCAACAAAGCCGGGCGCTGACGGATGGCTCCGACGGTAGCACGTTACCTGCTGTTGCCGACACTGCAGCCGAGGGTCTGAGGGAGCTGAACAATTATCTGCGCCGGGAGAAAGAGATTCTCGAGGTGCAGTATGACATCAAGCTTCAGGAGGCGAAGAGGCTGCAACAGCAGCTCGAGTACTCGCAATCACAACTTGACGAGGCGCGCCTCAAACTTGAACAGGAGCGTAGAGCACATGCCGACAGCTCAAGGAGCTCGCTCACCCACAAGGAGCTTATGGACAAGCTCAATGAGCTCAACCTCATCCGCGAGAGTAACGTCACTCTCCGGAACGAGAACCAGCGCATCCAAGCGCAGCTTGAGCAGAAGACTCAGAAGATCGGGGAACTGGAGGCTAGGATTCAGCCTTTGGAGGCACGGATTTCGGAGCTTGAGCTTGACAAGACCTTTAAGGAACAAGAGATCAAGCAATTGCAGGATGCTCGCGACGGTCTACAAAAGAGAATAGAGTCTATCCTCAGCAAGTATGGCCAAGCCGATTCCCACGAAACCGAGCAGCTCAAGGCCACCATTACAAATCTCGAGACCGAGCGCGACGCTCTGAAACTATCAGAAGAATCACTCAAACAGAAGGTTAAAGAAGGGGAAGAAGCGCTCGAGGCTAAGACAAGTGAATGGAACTCAACCAAACAGCGACTCGCAGAGGACTTCAAGGGGCGGTTTAGAGATATGAAGAGGCAACGTGATGAAGCAATCGGCGAAAAGAACACACTCCAGAGCAACCTCGATTCGGTCAATGAACGGCTTGCCAGCACCGAGAAAGCGCTTGAAACAGCGAAGCAAGACCTGGCCAGTCTGACCGAAAAGAACAAAGTTCTAGAAGAGCAAGCAGCGACTCAACAAGCCGAACAAATCTCTGCGGCACCCATTGAGACCGGGCCGTCTGCCGAGTTCTTGCAGCAACTCGAAGACGTGAGGCAGGAGCTCGAGGCTGTTACGTCACAAAAGGTTGCCGCGGAGACCCAGCTCGAACAGTTGAGAGAGGAACTCGCGTCAGCCATTGCAGAGCGAGACCGGGCCGTGGCGAGCGCGACTGAATCGTCGGCTGCCGCCGATCTCACAATGCCAGATGCCGCAGCCCCGCCCTCCCAGCCAGCTGTTGGTCTCTCGGACGAAGAGCGGAAGGCCCTGGAGGATAAAATCGCGGCTGCTGAGGCCAAGGCTGCTGAATTCGAACAGAAGGCCAAGGACCTTGAGGAGCATGCCGATTCTATTGTTCGGCAACGAAGTGAGAAGATGAAGAGCACTCTCAACAAGAAGCTTGCCGAAACGAAGGAGAACCTGGAGAAGCAGGCGCAGGAAGATCGCGCTAAGATGCAAGCCGAATTCGAACTGAAACTTCAGCAAGAGCTGGCCATCGTTAAGGCGGAGCAGCAGACATCGGGACCGCAGAACGGCCTGCCGTCGACACCGGCGAAACCAGCTGAGGCGCAAGAACCACAAACTCCGAGCCTCAGCATGCCAGGTTCCTTAGATCCAAGCACGATGAGCGATGTGCAGATCCGGGAATTTGTCGCCACAAACCCGACTGTTTCCAGCATTGTCAAAGCTAATGTCAAGAGAATGGTGGCAACAGAGGCGAAAAAGATCAAGGAAGAGACCGAGGCTTCGGTCAAGGCGGAATACGAACAGAAAATCACCACGGCAAAGGAGCAGGCTGCTGAATTGACCGAGAAGAAATCGGCACTTCGCATCAACATGCTCGACCGGCAACACAAGACTGCCCAGGCCAAGATTGCTGTAGTCGAGGCAGCTGCTAAGGAAACTCCTCAAAGGCCAGTAATTGAGGTTTGGAACATCGCCAAGGACGCCAAACCTCCAGCACCCGCCGCTGCCCCTAATTCGGTGCCATCGCCAGCTCCACCACAACCAACTGCTGCTCCTGCGGCCACGACGGCTCCAACGGAGGCTCCCCTGTCTGCTCAAGTTGCTCAGGCCGCCTCTCCTTCAGCGCCCGCTGCGCCTGCGTCTCAGGGTCCCACAGGTATGTCTTTACCAGCAACCCCCGAGCCAGAACCACGACCGGTTACTAACAGCTGCGCAGGCGTTCCTCTCTCAGCAGAAGCCAAAGCACCCGCACCTGGGCCCCAGAGTGGGCTTCCGCAGCCAAAGCCGGCTACGGGGATTCCCAACCCCTTCGCCAATCCGATCGGGCAAACTGCGCCGGCGAGCAGTATCCCGTTACCAGCACAGCCGGCAGCACCGGCCCAAGGGCAGAACCAAAATCAACAAGCAAGGGGGACAGGTATTCCAGTCCCCAGAGCCGGCGCTAACATCGCCCGTGGCGGAGGACGGGGCACCTATCAGGCTGGGCCCAACCGCGGCGGTCAGGGATATCGCGGCGGGCGTGCGGGCGGCAATCGCGGTGGCTTGAATCCCAGCGCGGGAGAGTTTAGCCCTGGCGGCGGGGGCGGCGGTGGGGCAGGGAACAAGCGGCCGCGGAATGACGAGGCTGGAGGTGGGGATAGAGGAGGAAAACGTGCTCGCGGCGGCGGTGGTGGGTAAGGAGGTCACTTGCCTGTCGTTGGAAAGGTTTTCTTGCGCCAAAGGGGAAGGGGACAGGGGGAGTTAGAGATCTGTACCGGACCAGGACGAGATTATCTCGGTTGAAACATCACTGGTGGGAGGGTTGCCGGCGAGAGGAAAATTGATTGCTACTTATGGCTCTTTTGTATTATTGTTACATCAAGGCACCTCTTGGGCGGCTCTTTTGTTGTCGTCGAGACACAGCAGGGAATGGGAATGGAGTGGCTTCTGAGACAAATCTTGCTTCTGGCGCTGGCGAGAAAGGAGAGGCAGGCAGCATCGGCGGTTGACGGCACGCGTGCTTGGTACAACATATGGTACATTTTCCAGACTGCTATTCGTCGGTTGACCATGTCTGTGGTGTAGCGCGATCTGTGAAAAAGGCAATTACTTGGAGATCTAGTCATTGTTTGTTCAATTCTGAGGCCTAATGATGTTTGCATTGCAAGTTGTGAGGATACATAGCTCTCCCGATACCATCAAGCCTGTCACCCAAATCAAAAAAATGTATGTACAAGTACACACAGGCATGATTTCGTCTCCCTATCATAGCTACCTGACCTACTTGCTCTGCGAAGTCGCGACTTGGAGTGCAGTACAAAACGCCGAGTACCGAGGCCTCAAACGTCACTTGTTCCCAAGGGCATCACGACAACCATACTCGTGGCAGACCGACCCAGAGTCCCAGATGTGCACCCAACCGCAATGCGTCGTGGTATAATGAACGCATAGCCAGAGACACTATGCATGCACTGCATATATCTATTCTCGGCATCACAAGGCCATCGGTGCGGATTGCGTATCCCGCCGCCGTGGCGTTACGCCGGCTTCGCTGGGAGGAGGGATAGGTATAGGTGGGTTGGGACTTGGGATAGTATCAGAGGCCCATCCAGCATCCAGCTGAGGGATGTAGTGAATGGTGACCTAGACGTTGACGTTGAAGTTCGCGGCAGGCAGCCCGGCATGCTTGCTCGATCAAGGCAAAACTCAGGTAGTAGCTGCATAGTAGGTATGTATGTACCTTAGGCACTACAACTCGGGCGACGAAGCAGCATCATGACATGGAGAGGTACAATACGTATACTCAGGTAGTCGGTATCAAAGCCCCGACTCGGAACGGCATTCAGCCGGGGCTCGCTCACTCAACTCACACTCTGTACGTACGGAAGTAGGTCTTCTTTCCTTCGCTTGTCGCGCTCGCTCCACGAGCACAGCACAGCCTCGCTCGGTTCCTCACTTTTTGTTTCCCACCTTCCCTCTTTGCAGACCGCCCTTCTTCTTGATACGACGCAGCGCATAGAAAAAGTGCTTTTATTTTATTTCGAGGTGTGGGGGAAGGAAGGGGGTGTTCATGTCTAATCAGGGAGGAAAAGGAGGGAAACAAACCTGAAAGGAGTCACTCGCCCGGCGCGAAGGCATTAAACAACGGTCCAAATATTTGGTTCCGGCTGCGGCGGAAACATGTTGTACTGTGGTACTGACGCGAGTGCGAACATGGCGAGCATCTCATTCGGTATGTCGGGTTTCCCAGTGGAAATCGCAAACGAAACCCTGTTAACCCGCTGTTCCTTCGGCGCCCAAACTCGGCGAAAGCGAAGGTAGGTGTTATGGCATGAATGCGAAAGGGGACAAGATATGTAGGTAAACTTTGGTATTTGTAGCTTCATTATCCATGCAATCAGGGAAGGACGCCCAGCGTGCAAAAGGCGGATCAACTGATCCTACTTTTTGTACGACCCTTCGGGAATTCTCAGCCCAACCTGTCTGGTACTTGTACATACATACCAAACCTGTACATACACAGTGTTGGATGTCCTGCATCTATTGGAACTTGAAGAAGTGTAAGTGTGTCCGAATGAGTGTACCCCAGTATACTCTGTCCCAATGTGTCGTACGAATGAATGGACGCGGAACTAGTTCCGCTCCTACACACTTCCCCACGAACGATTGGGTTCTGACTGCAAGAACGCCAGTCCCACCAAGCTGGATTCTCTGTCTCGGCGTGACCGCATGTCCCTGTGTCCCGGTGTGACATGTGTCTCTGTTGTCAAGCAGAACTTGGTAAATTCGAGACGGGTATTGAACGCCGTGGTACCTGCTTTTTGTACTACTGTATAATGCTCAACCTATTGAGGGGGGCATACGTAGGAGTTAGGAACAGAGTCCGAGGGTTAATCATTTTATACTAGGTAGGTAGTGAAGTTAGGATACCTAGGTCGAGGTCGTATATGCCACATGACGGCCCGGGACAGCAGAAGGGCCTTGCGGGGTGCATGTGCTCTCAAGGCCTATCTATCGCTGTGGCTTAGTCCTTATTTCACTCAAACATGCTCGGTGGCTATTGTATCTGGTAGAAGGGACGGTGAGAGAACAGGACAACAAGGGACCCTGTTCCGTTGATGAGTGCGAATGAGGGTTTCAGGGAGGACTGGACCAACAAACCCAGCATGGTGTTGCTGTCAACACAATCAACGTTATCCGACACTGCCGAAGGTTGCGCACCCACTCAACAAAACTCAGGACCGTTGAATCATGAAAGAGCCGGCTTGGGCTAGGAGAGAAGCATCAACACCGGCAATCTCCTATTGCAATTGTTGCCACCTAGTCCGTAAACTCCGATTCACGCCGGAGTTTGGCTTGTCTGGATGGATCGGCAACACTCGGGAAAGAATCCGAGGCGACACGGAGGTAATTAGGATACAGCCAAGATGGGCGCCACGGCTGGAACTTGGCTGCGGGTGCCCTTGCAGGGTCTTGATATCCGGGCTAACGTCAAACGAGCGTCGAGGCCGGATGTCTCCTCCGATTCTGGGTTGCAGAACGATTGTTTCTCCTTGTCGTCGATGGTCGATGGTCAAGATTGGCGGGCAATCTCGTCAGTTGATGAGCCGTGTTTTGACTTAGAACCTTGCAGATGTTCGGGGTTGAAAGGTCCAGTCAAAATCCATGATGAGGGAGGGGGAGAGGGGCTGTTTTTGGCGACGACCAAACAATGACCCTTGTCCAGCCCCCACTCGACAGGATCCCGCTCCTTTGCGCTGGAAGCCTCGTTGCGTACACCCAAAACAGGCGGGAATTGCATTCTGCTGTGCCGCCAAATCGCATCATTTCCCCTCCAACCGCAGGTCTGAATCGTATCGTAGTTCGTACAGTACATATGCGTACTGTATGTACGCAGCACTGGGCACCACTTGGCTTTTTTTCAGCGTAGTACAGTAGTGTAACTTACACTGCAGTAAATTTCCTGACCTGACAGCCCCAGCGCCATGGTCCGTCCACCCTCGAGGCTTCGCTGGGCAATCTTTGTGCATCAACTGGTTTGGTCCACGATCCTTGCCTAAACTAATCGTCTTCTTCTATCCGGTCTGATGAGAACGCAGGCCGTCTTGAACAATATACGTAGGTGAATTGACCGCACTGCTCTGCTATCCTGTACACTGTATGAAGTACAAACATACAGTACTTGTACATCTCGTCAGGCTACCGCAGCACAGCAACAACCAACTTGGGGCGGCGATTCCTAGCTCTACCCCGCTCTTCTGCATCGAAAGGACGAGGACTCGATGAGGAAACACGGTTCGCATGGTTACACAAACCTCCAATCCTCTGGAACAGTCCGATCTTCCAAGATATTGCTGTTACCACACCTCTCCTCTGGCGATTTTCTGTGCCACCGATGGCACTGCCGAACAATTGCTCGCTGAGGACTTCGCTCCACCCAGTCTCAAGTCGCACAGAATCCTTCCAACTTCCCCTCTGCCTGGTGTAGGCGCGCTCCAAGGGGAAACTGCCTCGGACCGTTCTCCGAAAGCCGCTCAGCCACGCCATCCCGTACTCCAAGTTGAGGGGAGACCTGCCGCAGAGCTCAGTAATCGGCCTGCAAGCAAATACCACTCGCACTCCATTATCAGTGTTTCTGATGTCCATCTGGCAACCTTGCTCGAGGGATCGGCTCTGAGCAAACATGAGGGCGAGGCACCAGCATGCAAGCCTATCAGAGTATCAGTCCCTAGTTGGGTTTCCCCGGCCGAGACAACCACTCCGGGCGGGAGCCCTTCCGGGTGCACGGGTCTTTAGTGCAATATCTGGACCGTCGCATCCGCCGACCACCTCATTCCTAGCGTGGCCGTGTCCAGCCACGCACACTTGGCGTTGCTGCTGCCGTCTTTCACTCTTGACCGCCTTCAAGGCTGGTTACCAGGCACCGGCCAAAGGTCAACCAGTTAGCCTATCTTCCTGCACGGCTCGATCACGACGGAGGGCAGCAGGCCAAGAATGACAATACCGGTAGTTCGAGGAGAAGCTCGTTGCCATTGACTGTCACAACTGTGGCGCTGAAGTGTGCCCTATAGTCTCCCGGAGAGAGCTGCGCTGTTCTGTATATTGCAGTAGACCTGCAGCATCTGGGGGCCTTCTTGAGCTCAAACCACCGGGACCCCTCAGCCCTATGAGGGATCCAGATGCTGCAGCGCTGCCGGGCCGCCCCTAGATGCATTTTGCTCCAGGCCGGCCATCCAACTCATCGCGTACTGTCACGTACATACGTAGATACTAACTATGTACGGAGTATGTACTGACCTCATTGGCACCGTCGTACTGGGCGGGAATTTCAATATCACGCTTCCTATGCGAGTCATGTAAGGAGCTTGACGTTCACCACCCAAAACAACACCGGCGACTGCAGGCCCTACACCGCCATGGCGAGCTCAAAGCATCCCTAGATACGAACGGCAATTGGATTGCCAAATGATGGATATTGATCGCGATGCCAGTTGTTGAGCAAGTTCCGGATTTGTCATGACGAGCGGGTCACCTCCTTCGCATTACAAACTGGCTGCCCGGGTGGGCCAGACGGTTTCTCGTCCGGTCTTTGGCAATCTCCGATTCAGATACCCGTGAAGCCCTTGCTTGCAGGTTCCTGCGTATGTATCCACCAGAGCACCCAGCTGTTGAGCGGGTTCCTACGAAGGTAGTGTAATGTACATACGCTACATACGCTATTCGCGTTGTGTCGTGAGGCATCGCACAGCTTCCAGGTCGCACCCGCCGGCCTCATTTTTGCGGACATTTTTGCGGAGAACGCAGCAAAACCACCAGCCCTACAGGATCATCCATGTGTATGTAATTACGAAGTTACAGTACATACACAGCGTAACGACACTACTACAGTACCATCAGTGACAGCCGTTGCGTACATACACGGACCGGGACTTCGCCAAGGCCTAGAAGCATCTTTATCGGTCTTGTCTCTCTTTTGTCTATGTAGAATGACATTCGCTTCCCGCAAAGGTTGTGCATCACAAGTCGATACAATTGAAGGCGGATAGGAGACATGAATCGTGATCATGGCTTCGAGCGGTGTCTTGGCTTTGGCCGAACTGTTACTCCGTATCCGTACGCCGAGACGAGGCGGCCGATGGTTGGGTCCGCCAGTCGTCTTCGCCGAAAACGGAGGACGAAACGGAACTTTATTCCTAACCTTTTCAGCGCCAAGCGGCAGATCCAAAAGCGGTCATTTAGCCCTCTTATCGACAACAGAGTTCCGGTCCCAAAAGCCAACTTCAACAAACTGCCATTGTTATAGGACCTGAGATACCACTGTCCTCTAGGACTCAACCATACGATTTAGGTTACGACTGTCATGAAGAAAACCCCGGATGAGCGATGAGCCATCACAGCTGCTTGCCTTGACTGGATGACTGAAAGCTGGTTGCCTGGAAAGTAAGCTGCTTGCTCAGCAGGCCCAGGGCTTCGCTGTGAGAATAGCAACATGACATGATAGCGGCCGCAACATCTCCGACACATCACTTATCGGGAAGTCTGATTCCGGGATTCTCATGTGGGCCCCGGGCCCGGCGTCAGGGCTCTGGAACACGGCAATACCGAACGGACATTCGTCTTAGTTCGTCCGGGGGCGGCTATCTTATAACGTCTTCTCATCTAGTCAGGTACCCGCATGTCCCGGTGATGCCACCCCGCACCGTTCGCAACACCCTTCTCCCCCTTATCACCGATTAGTTTGCTGACCATACCCCGGATGGCGCAGAAACACCCGGATAACGTCGGTGGCACCCGTATGTATGTACATACATACCTCCGTACCTCTACCCTAAACCACGGTATGAGCCAAATGGCCGTGACATGAGGCATATCTCGCTGCCCTCCCTCATGTCCCTCCTTTTTTTTTTCCCCTTTATTCTCATAACCCCCGCCTTTTCACCTCCTTTTTTGGTTTTTTTTTTTATTAAGAAAAAAGGAGCAAAAGAGGAAACTTTGTTTTCTACCTTTCCCCAATGTCTTCTGGCTGCCATGTTTGGGTGCTTACCTAACTCCCTTGCCAATCACCGGTGCCATGGTGTCGGTCTGACACCAAAACTACCCAAGGAGACAGGAACCCTGCATAGCCGCCCTGGCCCTCGCAGGATCTGCCCACTCTGCAGTCCGTTATCTGCGGGCGTCAGCTTGGGGCAGGCGGTCGCTGGGAAACGGTGTGTTGCGCACGAAGTACCCTCCATCTCACCCGAATGTGGTGGGAAAGGGCCGATAATGACTGGTCGCACAACCGCGTGACAAGGACCCCTTCCCCCTCTCCTCACACCGACTGGACAGACGCCCGTGTGGATTTCAAGATGGTGGTCGTTGGAGTACTGGTTGGCTGCCCTCCATATCTTGGCCAAACCTTCCTACATTGTTTGCTCAGGCTCTGTAGAGAGCGACCAGGTCCTAGAGAGCGACCAGGTCATAGAGAGCTGTGATCGTCCTGTCGGCCATTTCTGAATGAATGGGCCTGAAGTATAGGATCCACACCTGGATGGCCATAGTCTCCTCCACCTCTTGGCTACATATCCGCCCCATAAGGCTCGAGGAGGAGGCGCAGAAGATGGCAGGAGGCAGGCCAGCAGCCAATAATACGGAGACTCTGTCTTGCAATCTACATAAAGTGAAGCAATCTGCCTTGGCAGTAGCAGGAAAGACTGGTTCAATAATTATCCCACGGTACAGTACATCTACGTTAGTGGTTGGGAGAGTACCAATTCTAGTAGTATATGCGTAACTATCTGTAGACACAACGGCTCCCCTTCCTTCTCTTCGCCGCAGAATAAGACTTAACAAGTAATGAAGATCACCAAAATTACCATGGAACAAGGAGGGCTTCCCCAACGTGTTCCATCAACAAGATGCTAGTTGAAAGGAACCCATACTAAAATAAAATGAGCAAATCTGATTTGTATTGCGAAATGGGCAAAATAGCATGGCAGTATGCAGAAGACTTGTGCAAATAACCGCCGCGACTTCTCATAAAGGGGGTTAATTAAGGCAACACCTTGCCCAATCATCAATCTCTCCATTGCATGTAGTGGAGGGTGACAGCACCACAGAGCGGCCGCACCTAGCGCAAGACGGTGCCCAAGGTCATTAGTAGCGTACACGACTTGTATGTAGATTGTACGAACTCTAATGCTCTTGAGTCTCTGGTGAACTCTAAAGGCGGGTGACTGGATATTCTAGCTTCTGATATAATTACTCATTCACCGTTGAAAGCGGGTAACGGTCCGGTCTTGCTATGTACCTCCTTCATGTGTGGAAATCCCGAGTGTTTATGGTTCGCACCAATACAGCACACCAGGAATGTGGAGAGGTGCCGTCCAGACACATTCTATCGGGGGATCACAGCAGGTGCATTAGTACAGTACACTAGGGTGGATTAAGTGGAGAGGTTCCCGCTCTATCTGACCATACAAGTGAAGGATGAGGAGCTGCTCATAAACTATGTATGTACTTACCCCGAAACCGGGGGGTAAAGGGGGTGTTCTAGAAAAGTTCTTCTTGAAGCCAAGGAGAATAGGGGATGGGACGAAGGGGCGAGGATGGTGTTGTTTTGGGAGGCGCTGTGCAGTCAGCACCTTAACTTCGAGAGTCGGAACGTGGCATTCCCACCACGAAACCACGAAACGCCGTGACCTCGCAGGAGCTGGACAGAATGGTAAGTGTCGTCTGTTTAGTGTCCAGTACGTGTAGCCCTACGAGCTTCCGTTCCAAGTTAGCGGCCACCAACTTGACGCCGTCAATGTTCTCAATGTTCTCGAATCCAGACACGCACAAGGGAGTAGCACGCCAGTATCATGCCCTATGCATAGAAGCCCGAAGTACCCGCAATGCTCCAGGGGTTCTTTATGAGTTTGGAGTGCTCACCATCTCATGGTGATCATGTCTTGTATTCGTACCCCCATCCCAACAACAACTTGACTGCGAGCAGGGTCTTACGGAAACAAAGCGATCCGGGTGGCTTGAGCGTGTTGACAAGAGTCTCTGGCCTGATACTGATTTAAACAGTTGACGTCTTGACCTTCCATCTCAGGAAGCTTACCTTAGAACTACAGAAAATCAGCTCGGCAGGGATCATAATGAACCCGAAATGAGCGGGACGTTGTATGTAGTACCCGTGAGCTATCCTAACCGTAACTTAGACCTAACTCGTCGACGACATGATTTTCCCACGCACTCCCACCTACCTAGTGGGGCATGAGGAGGTCGGCGGTGATGAGACGAAGCGGAATCACAGAAATCTTAGGACAGCGATAACAGAAGGACCCATGCCCGCTAGCAGGAGGGAGGCCGTCCCGTGTTTACGAAGTGTGTTGATTGATTGGCCAGAAAGCTGTCGGCGCAAGCTCCGATCTGGGCGCCGGGTTAAGCTAACCGTGGTGGCATGACTGTGCTGATCCCAGGGAGTCATTGGGGTACGCAACTAGGAAGCTGAGAGTTGCCCGCAACTGCGTCCGGCAGATAGGGGCTTGTAGGTAGGCTGGCCGGGCCTAGCGGTGTGAGAGATAACTGAGTAGCGTCCAGTAAATGGGTTCAAACCTTCAGGCAGCACAATTTGTTACAGAGAACTAACTATCTGGCTTACCGGCCACGGTAGGGGTTTAGCGCGTGGCTCAATGTCTGAATGATTCAGGTTGTGTTGAGCAAACTGCAGGTGCGTTGAGGCGCCAAGGATGAAGAACCTTAAACGATAGCCTTGCCACTCCTGCCAATCAGGCAGTCGGATCTTGCTTTGTAATAACTCTATTTATGGGCCTTCAACTGACTAACAACCTCACCAGAACCCCGGGCAC
This sequence comes from Canariomyces notabilis, assembly GCF_033297395.1. Lineage (NCBI taxonomy): Eukaryota > Fungi > Ascomycota > Sordariomycetes > Sordariales > Chaetomiaceae > Canariomyces > Canariomyces notabilis. The sequence goes on from NW_027041858.1 coordinate 194,852, forward strand.
GTACAAAAACACTGAATGCCGTACCTTCGTACGTGATGTTAGTTGGGACGACATACGATGCATCTCGGCGGCCTCGATGCCGATTGACATCTGTCGCGGTTTCTCACGTAATTAGATATTTGCATGGTTGGTGAGCCGGGACACGCCTCTTGCCGGAGCTCTCGAATCCAGTACCGTTAGGGTTAAGAGGTGGGAAAGCAGGAAGTACTGTACTGTACACTACAATACAATACAGATACCGTATGATTGGATTGGGACGTCACAGAAATTACAGTACAGTCCCCTGTAGCCGCTGCTGCAAGGTGCACCGGCTCTGTTATCCCAAAAGGGTGACGCTCGTCTTGGCACCTACGGTCGGATCGTTCCCGAAGCTCGCTGCTCGTGCCGCAGAACTACACTCCAGATCAACCGATCGCTGAAACGTCGCCAACGACAAAGACTCGTCAAAAGAATAGAGACGAGAAAAGAGAAGGGAAATATAATCACCATGGACTCGGCGAACCTCCAAAGACCTGTGTCTCCATGGACATGACTTGCCTTGTAATTATTCGTCTGAGCCACCCAGACCGGCCGATTGCTCGCCGATTGTAAACATCCCTCCAGTTACATCGGCCCTACGGAGTGGAGCATCACCGGGTTTTCCGTAGGATGCTGCAGCGGAACTTGCTGTGTCAGTGCTAGTGCACCTAGCGTTGCCCAGCATCGATCGCTCCATCTTTGATTGAAAGGAATCAGCAAGCGACGGGCACTAATTCACTAGCCCAAGCCCGGAATTGCCGTGTCGATCGAGATCAAGGCCTCTGGCATCTCGGGACGACGTCCGGCAGGCTAGCCCCTCAATTACGCGTTGTAAGTTTGCAATGTACCTAGGTTAACGCGCATAGCTACAATCGAACGCCCATTGAAAGAATCGGAGATCCCAGGCAGGATCCCTATCATGGTCGTCTTCAGTCTCTAGGCCATCTCTCCCGCCTGAGGTATTTGCAGCTGTCTCGTTCTCGGACTCGTTTGCCGGTCATGAGATTCTAAAGTGAATCGACCAAACTTCGAATCGATAACGATCCACCCCTGCAGTTACAGCGCAGCCCTACAGGCAGGGATTGATCCGAGGAACGTGCTGCCAAGAATCCCTGCCGTCCATATTGCTCTGCGGATTTGGACTGGCGCGTGCACAAACCCCGGGCCACACCGCCATGGGAACACGAACAGAAACGACGCATCTCAGCTCTGCCACCTGTTACAGTCTAACCTGCACATAACGATTGGCCCGGGTTCAGGATCTTAATCGTAGACCCCAGGTTATCGTTATCCAGAGGTGACCCACATTTTACTCAAGAAGGGAATTGTGGGGCATGACCCCCTCCTCAGCCACTAAGCAACCACTAAACCACTGTCCAAGGGGTAATGAGGTACCTTTTTTAGTGCAGTTAGGCCCCCAAGATCCTACTGACTATAACGATTTGTATGCATTACTCAGCAAGAATCCTAACGATTATCTTAATAGACAGGTAATCACAATTCCCCAAATATATAACGATGGGCTCACGATTTTGATCGTTAAAGTCAGGTAATCGTTATGCCTCTCATCGTTATGTGCAGGTTAGACTGTAGCCGAGCTAGCCTGCGCTTCTCGTAAGTGCAAGTACCTAAAGAGGGCAAAATTGGACTATCCAGGCTAAATTTACCCTTATCATGTTATCTCGCAGTCCGTTGCCCGCTTAGCGTTAATCAATGGAAAGTGCGAGGGACCGAGTTCAGTGCCAACCCTCCGTTTCCACCTCCCGTGTCCGTTCCCCGCAGTTCACCGTCTCCGTCTCCACACGATGCTCGTAAACTGAACCACGCACGTTGTCGCTCTCTCAAAGATGCACCCACACGTCCAAACACGCCCTACCAATCACCAGTGAAGTACTGTACAGCCTCAATGATATGGAGCCTGCACCACATGTTAGGTATTCATGCCCAGCCAGCTCCAATTACTCATCTTTTCAGGGTATCTCGGATGGTCCTTCTTGACCTTCGGCAATGCACGTCCAGACTCGAGAGGGTTGAGAGCTATATACCGGCAAGTGGTCGGCTTTGGCTGTTTGGTAGGGCTTGAAGGATTCGTTGATACGTAGGTCAGAGCAAGCAACAGTTTCACGAGAGCGCCCCAACCACAGGAACAGAGCAGCGACAAGTTGGCTGTACAAAGTATCAGTACCCAGGTAACTACCAGGTAATTACGCTAGGGTACGTGTTTGTGCTGCTACCCTGACCTGGGAGGCACTGCTGGTGTCAAGTGAACCTGTGCTTGTTCGTTTCTATGTACATCCAGCAACGTCCCCCGCTTGGCAACCATCCCAGGCCCAAGGTGCAGGTTCCGTGCATGAGAACACTTCTTGGGAGCGGCCCATTGTGGGTACCTCAGGCTGCAGGATAGGCCCCGGAACGGTGTGAAGGTACGTATACCATTCACGCTTGTTGGTACCCATTTGAGATACCCGCCCTACCGCGAAGGATCTCAGAAAATATGCGATTTTTATTGCCGGGCGCGGTTTGGAGTCCTAAGGAATCCCTGCCATGGCTGGGGGTGTGGATGACCGCAAGAGTAGATGGACAAGGGGGGGTGTTGACAAGGTATTGTACAATGACATTGACCCCGAGATCGCCATGTGGGTGGGCACCAAGCCTTACCCGCTCCCCATGAGTAAAGGAATCTTGTCGTTGGGATATATAATCTCCTGGAGCCTCCCCGTCCTCCCCAACATCCGGGGAAAAGCTTCCTGCCTCAACGGTTAACATCGCTCCTTCCCAAGACCATACATCTCTTGTCTCAAAGGTCCGAGGCTGGACATTAATCCGTCATCATCTCCCATATTCTTAACACCCGACCGCGGACATTCGCGAGCGAAGCGCCATGTACTCTATGCCCCAGCACGCGTACGCCTACGCGGCCCAACCACAACCTGCTCCTCCAAGGCAATACTCGAATCACAGCACAAGTAGCGCCTTCAGCAGCTCGGCCAACCCCGATGAGGACTGGACCAAGATTTCAGATCTCGCTGAACGCAGGAGGATACAAAACCGCATTGCTCAGCGTAATTACCGTAGGTAGCTTTCTTTGATCGCCGCGGTTGTCGAGTTAGTGGAAAGCGCCGGTTGCTGAGAGTCACAACAGGCAAGAAGCTGAAGAAGCGTCTGGAAGAGCTCGAGAGACGGGCGGGAACTTCGGATGGCGCCTCATCATCGGGCAACGAGAAGCCGAGTCCACCGGCCAAGACAAAGCGCACCCAAACACCCAAGACGCAGAGGCAATCACCACCGGCCCCGGCAAAGCCCAGAGCCCAGGGCCAGTTTACACCGCCAATGAACCCCGACGACGAGTATCTCTTCCACCAATCCTATGACGAGAGGGAGCGGTCACATACACCGCCCATGTTTGCCTACTCAACGTACCCGCCGCCGCCCGAGGACATGGTTATGCCCCCCTACGCTTCCGTTCAGGGATACCGGCCCATGCCGACCGAGTCGTACCCCGAATACCTTTCTCCACCTCCAGTGCCCGTCACGCTGCCGTCCATGACGCACTTTAGCGACGCTGTCAAGCGGGAACCTGGCTACGCCGGCGCGCAAGGGGAAGACCATCTCCCATACGTGAGCTACAACGGCTATCTCCCCGGGGGAGTCGACGTGAGCGGCGGGCACCCCTCGCCGTACGACCAGATGCCGCATGTGAGTGCCAGACCACCATCATCATCGCGCTACCCAGCACCTGCTCCTCCTCCTCATCACCCAGATCGAGACGCTCGTTGCTGATAGGTGGTCTTTTGTCACACACAGACTCCGCCTCTGTCGCACTCTTATGACCATTCGACGGCCTGCTCAGACTCGGGGAGTTACGAGTACCCGACAACGCCACTGTCGATGCCAGGCTCGCCTGGTATGGTTTCGCATCAATCTTGACTGATGCTTCGATCGGTCGTGCTTTGCCTGTATCTTACTGGGGTTCTGTTCCCTGTGCGAAGGACGCAGAAACACACTAGCGCCGCGGGAAGGCATTATCATTCCATTCACAATCCATATATACATCTCGCCACTACATATCTCGGGAACTATTTATTGTTGTTATTGGGAGAAAGACAAGGACGGCCGATTCCCTCGCCAGACGGGAACCGAAGGGACGCTTTAACGGACATGGGACTTGGAAGCATTTATATAGGGAATTACTGGGAGGCAACTATCTGGGACCGTGTATGGCGCTCGGGGGTCGGTTTTCTTGTCAATATTTCCTCTCCACTCCGGTCGAAGTGCTCGACATGTCCTCTATGAAAAAGGGAGAGGCTTTCGTGTAGCTCCTCTATTTCGCTCTTCAAGGAAGATTCAGTGCTCTCGTCCCATTTCGAGATCTTTTACCTATTTAGACCTTCACCTCTCACGAATCAATGACACAAATGGCTATTATTGTCCAAACATTTGAACAAGATTATTACGTGATCTCATAATGGCGGGCTCCGCGGAGTGCGGTCTTCTTGGCATGTGTCAAAACATCATAAACAATAAGGAGCTTAGGAGATAAAGGTCTGACAAATCACCCTCTTTTTATGTGTATTTCTCTTCCTGTGGAGAGTGAGCGGTAGGGTAGGGCTGAGCGAAACGAAGACCAATGACGCCTCCTCGGTTCATAACTTCATTCATCAACAAGATGGCCAAAATGATTCCCTTTCACTTGCCATGTCCCTGGTTTCAGGGAAATGGAAATGAAACATTCTAACTGTTGAGCGCACTGCCAGCTTGTGACCCCGTCTGGCCCAACCCGACCGAACCACCTGACGATCCCTCGCCGAGCTCCCCGAGAAATATTTGGCAGTTTTTACACGGGCCTGCCTCCGCTTCACCGTCTCTAACCTGATTCCTAGCTACGCCACCTTGAGGGTACGTGTGTAGTTGGGGCTATGTCTGTCCTTTTCGCACTTCACTCAGCCCTTTTTCCCACTCATGGTGCCCACTTTGCAATGGTTCGCGGCGGCTAATGCAGGCTGCATACAGGGCACATTGTATCTACATACATAATGGTAGCATGCAAGTACCTAGATAGCAACCTAAGCTTGCGCGCGTGCACAGGGACATCACGGGCAACGAACCTGCGTGGGCTACACTATCGGCGCCGAACTACCTAAGTGCAGCATACATACGGGTACATCACGTCGGCTCGGACGACGCCGGCGGCGGCGAGTTGCACCTGAACGTCCCTTTCCGCCTGTATTGTTCGTATGTCGTATAGGTATTGCAGAGTAGTAGTGAAAAGGGTCCTGCCGTTTCACTATAACTTACGGATACCATGCAAGCCCTTGCGGTCCGACGATCCTCTCTTCTCTAGCAGCGCGCTTGCGTCGGGATAGGGCACGGACGGAGGGGGGAATGGGACGGGCAAGACAGACCCTCGTCACCCCCGTCCTTGGGGCCGAGGATTTCGTAGTGTTCGTTCAGAACGGTATCATTTGGCGACTCTCAGGGAGGGCATGGTTACCATGGAACAGGGGAACCCAAGAGACGCTACTTTGGTGCACCTTTGCCGCCCTTGGGCGAACTGCAGCTCCACGTGTGCGCGACCATCTCTGCCGTTCACACACACACTGCCCTGCACAGGTACGGCAAAGAGAGACTTTGGCGAAGTGGGTGGTGCGGTGCCGCGGACCCGGCGTTTTCGATTTGCCTTCCAAGGCTGGCGGGGGCCGGTCGGCGGCTAGCTAGAACCAGGAGTACGATGGGTAAGAGCGAGCGACGGTGCGGAACTGTCTGTGTGCGGCGAAGCGCAACAAGGCAGGGGCCAGCTGGCACGTCTTTGCCATTTCTTGTGAAATTCAAATTACCCTCTTATCGACCTTACATACATACACACTAGGAAGCGTAAATGCATATAACCAGTGATTGCTTCCGTCGTTCGGTAGAATATTTGAAGTGTATAGTAGCACTGCTAATCATGCAATGGACGGGTGGTTCGAAGCCAAGCTCGACTACATTTACTTCATTAGGCACAGCTTGCGTGTATTTTTGGTACGCGTATGGCAGGTAAGGTTTGGTGCTCCATTCGCGCAATGGAGACATTTCGGGTCTTTGGTGACGAATGGGATTCTTGACACCGCCCGATCGCGTAATTAACTCGCGTTACACAAGGCGAAGGATCCCGTGTACTGTTACAGAATCGTGGGGGCCGATCCGAGCCAGCGCCAAGCCAGGCTGGGCTCCACTTCGATGAGTTCCAGACGGGTTCCATCGCACACGCTCCACTCCAGACCCGGACGTCGACCCACTCGGCGTCGGGACTTTCGGACGGAAAAAATCGACCACTCCGCCGGCGCACCGAAGATCAGCACCGGCACAGTTCTCAACAACAACCAACGGTCGGCATCTCATACGACTACCCCAGGGGATTTGAAGACGGCCACTACGCCTATGCCAGATTACAATAACATTTCTTCTGTAGGGGTGTGGTTAGTTAGACTAAACTGATGTACCGAATGTATCAACACAACGCAATTGCGAGTTGCCATGTCATTGGCAACTTCTGGCCATGTTGGCCGTCGAGAGGAACCGGGTCCCGAGCTTCAGGGGCTCGGCATGGCGCAGATTGTCGGAAGTTGGCCATTCCCGGGAAGGAGCGCCCCTCGTACTGGGGCCGCGCTTACTCGGATCTTGATTAGCGTATGCAAGTTGGTGCGCATACAATTTCCATGGAGTATTGTGCGGAGGGCAAAGTACGATTGGGCATTTCTCTACCTTCCAAGTTTGACCTCGTTGGGACTAAGACTTCGCTTCGCAGCATATGGTGAGAAGCTTCGGCGAATGCTCAGGGGGTTCGGCGCTGATTTGACAGCTCGACATATTCGAGGCGGCCGCCTGCTAATTGCCGCGCGCCGAGTCAACCTCAATGTTGATATTGATGCTGCCCATCAGCACAACCGTCGATGGCTTGTTGGTTGCGGCGTCCAATGGCTGCCCTGGCGTGAGCTGCAAGGTTCTTCGTAGCCTGAAGTTGGCCGACCGTTGGCCCCCAGTGCCCCCCACCGCCGAGAACCAAACAACAAAACAGAGACTCCTGAGATAGACTCCTGAGAAATTGCTCAGGTTGTTTTGGATTTGTAAGTGGTATCTTCATGTTGCTCCGAAGCTGGCAACAGAATTTGCATGGAGTCTTGTAAGTTGTCTACATACCACCCTCGACGGGCTGCGCGGCGAAGTATCATGCAGTCCTATCATCATCATACACTGCCTGCCTCCAACGGCCAGCGGCGCGGGGACCTTCATGAAGACCACGCCATCAAGCTAACCTATGCGTACTTAAAGTCGGGGCTTCTCATGATGGTGGCTGGGCCTTTGGCCACAAGCCCCGACAAGCTCAGGGGACAGCTGTCACCGAGCCCTTGCGGGCGTTGACGCGCAATCGGACGAAGGCTTGGGGAACTCTCGCCACGGCGGCCACGTCGCCCCGATTGTGAACCAACGGCATTATCAAACCGGCACGACAGGACCACGTGGGTCGCTGGTGATCATCGAGAACCCCCTTGAGATGTGGTGGCATAGCCGTCCTTCGTCCGATCAGGTAGGCCGCTACCTACTTAAGTTGTGTTTCATCTCTGCTGGGCTGGCCCGCACATGCTGCCGTTGGACCCTGAGCTCTGCCACCGCCTGCAAGGGACAGTTCCCCACGCATTTCTCTTTCCGATGAGTTCATCAAACGGTCAGCCCTACGAGTGGTCCTAATTCCTAACCACCTGATTCGACGGGCTTGGCTTTGAAGGGAGCCGACCCCCCCTGCTCTGCTGAAGCTCAATGCATGTAAGACAGCTAGCTGCTTACCAGTCCTTGGGAACTAACCTCCCTAACTCATCACATACAAGTATAACGATAATCACATGCTGTATTTCGAACCTCTCATTATGAGCTTTGTTGCTCCGTTTTGCATTCTAAACTCCGAGAACGTGGAATCTAAACTGGCAGTAAAGGATTGTGTGAGCGGTATGGTCCAACCTCCTTACCAGTAGTCCACACGGCAGGACCTGTGATTTTACGACCCTGAGTTTCCATAACCAATGCTTATAGCATAATCGAAATTTTGGTTTCTGGTATAAGAACACCTCAGAGACGGGCGAAGTCTGTGGCCCCCGGCAGAAACTGGGACATTGTGCTTTGCTTTGCTTAAGGGGACCTTCTATCTGACATGTGCCCGGTGACTTTGCAAATGTGGTCGAGGTTCCGCCACAACGCTCATTGATGATGACACAAATGCAGTTGATATATCACTGGCTGTAGCTGTAGGGAGATGGGCATAGACTGCCCAAAAAGCGCCAGGTGGATATCTGCCTGTCAGGATACGGAAGTTGACTGTATCGCAGACATTGATGGGAAAGGGAATTTGATTGATTGTATCACAGGCACTGTTAACTCCCATCCTCCTCCTCACCTTCTAAATACATGTCCAAAAGGAGGTCCGAGCACGCCCACATCAGTCCTCCCGTTCCTAACGTGGAGCGTCTCGCTCTTGCTGTCCTGGACCTGTATGCTCACGAGAGGAGCAAGTCCAACCCAGCCGTTACTGTTCCGCGCGAGTATAAACCCAAGCTCCCCCCCCCCCGGCCTCCCCTCTCTCTCTCCCTCCCCGCGCAAGTCTCAAAACTCCATGCCCGCGCACTTCACTGGCAGACTTGGAAGTATTCTGTTATTGCCCGATATATAGCCATGGCCCCACGAGTGCCTAGTAGAGCTTCACCATGTTTCATTGTGGTTATCATTACTGTTCGCCTCTCCTGCATCGAATATACATGTCAAGATACAGACCGTAATGTTATATACCACCTCACTCTCCGCTAGTACCCTCAAAGATCACACGGCTACTTCGTGATGCATTTGGAGAGTGAAGGGTGGATTAGCATTGGCTCATGTCGCCTGCGTTTTGGCCAGACCATGGCCGCCGTCCGTGCTATGTCGAGTTCCTTGGAACTAGGCAAGGGAGGCGAGGGAGGAGACTCAGGGGAGGGACAGAGTTTGCTCATTGGGACAGAATGTGGCAGTGCAGTGCATTGGTGGCATCGAGGGAAAGGAGTTTTGGAATGTATAATCGATATATAGACAGGGGGTTTGTGATGCAAGAGTTGGTAGGAAGCGGGCGAGGTTGAGTTAGGCAGTGTTAGCTTCCAAGAGGAAGGTGAAGTTGTATGCATGGAAGGCACCTCCCTCCTCTCGGCCCCTTTCCCTAACCTCGCCTACGCAGCGCGGAAATGGCAGGTGCTGAAAGGGAGGGACAGGGCAGATACTTGGTATGATGGAAAGCTAAAATACCCGGAACTCCAACTCTTCCGGTCCAAAAGTTACATGAGAGAGTTGATACGATGATCCGCTGGGCTGATGCGACCTAACTACTAGATACTACCAATGGACACTGAAAGTTTACTTTCTTCCGTTCAATCCACACCGCGAAATTTCAGCCGCTTCGGTCCTTGTTTGTAGGTGGCACAGCTACACCGGTCTTGCCGTTGCCCTATTTCCATCTGCCTTCTACTGATCTTACGTACTGAAGGTGGAAGTCAATTGATGATGTTACCGTATCCACTTCAAGGCACTGACACTGCCCGTTGCCTCAGGCTGGCAACATGCCGAAAAAAACTCCGGAGAAGGGCTCAAGGGCGTCGTTTCAAGAGACCGCATGATGGCAGAGTTTCGACTTCAGCGTGAAAGGGAAAAGGCGGGTTTCTACTATAGACTAACACCAAGCCTGGGAGGTCAATATGTACCTAGAGGATTGGTGACGATGGGTTTGTGAAAATGCGCGATCAGCTGCAGCTTGGAGTGACATATCAGGGGGAAAGGGAAAGCTGGACAACCAATACCATACCTGAAGACCTGAGGTGGACTGCCATGTCTTCAGGTTCTTATTCACCTGCTAGGGAATTTCACTCCGATGTTAGGGATTTGTGTGTATTTGCCTTGGGATCCCAGAGCGCGGCAAGTATGGCAAACGCCCAGTTCCGAATGGGGCGTCAACTTCAACTTGATGAATAGTTAGTATTAATAGCGTTCTCGAAGCCGTGATTCAGTCACTCGTTATTCTATTATAGCACATAACTATCAGTGAAGAAAATCGTGGGTGACATGGCACTGTATTTTTGTTTTGGTCAGGGGTAAAGGGGCCTGGGGGAGCAGACTCAACAGCCCCAGTATAAGATTTGCCTGCTCTGCTGCTCTCTCATCTACGGTGGATGACAACATCCACAATTCTTCCGTAGTATAGTGGTCAGTATGTGAGCTTGTCATCAGTCGGAGCTCACATGAGTTCGAGACATCGCTCGAGACCCGGGTTCAATTCCCGGCGGGAGAGGGCCCTTATTTTGTTCCGCTAAATCAAACTTTTGTTCAAGTCCATCTTCGCCCCATCTTTTTGTCTTGCTGGCTCAATCTGCTCTAATGGGTCGGTATTGGGTGGGCACTTGCGGAGAGTACGCAGTATTGTCCGTCGAAGTTGGAAAATCCGGCTTTGGCACGGGCGCCCCTGAAAATGTCTGGAGCTGTGGTTTTGATTGAAAAGAAAGCCAGTAAAGCTTTACCAAGGTGTAATAAAGCTTGGCGAAAAAGGGACACGACTCCACGTGTAGGGAGTACGAAGGTACGGATACTCCGTATAGAGATATGGATTAGTTACCCCTGTCTTATCAGCGGAGGAATTGCAGCCGACGACCACCTAAACCTTGGATCGCTTACAGCTAAAATACGCTCTACACGTCATCATCTCTACAACGAATGTTCGGGAAGCTCATTGGAATTATACCAGAAACCCAAGGCATACTCCATTTATCTGTATTCAGCGAGGTCATATAACGCACTATCGTGCACGGAGTACCTCTAGGTCTCTGGCGTGGGAGCAGGCATCGTCTGGTTGGGCCAAGTATGAATGCGAAGCGACATTGGATCATGGTGACGAAGGCGGCACACGGGACAAAGCAATTGTTCCGAGGTGGTTGGGAGATATCCGTACCATGATGGAGATGCACTATCCGTAAGTGTAAGTATCCCCTGTACCAACCTGGAACACACTGCAACATCCCGTCTCTGCAGTGAAGTTACCAACGTACCACTGTCACTGCTTGATTCCCCCCGGAACGTCAAAACTGAAAATCCGGAAGGATCTGACATGCATGGAGGATGGCAGGTTTCCTTCCCTTTCGATCTGCTGTAAATTACCTTAGCTAATTAGGCAGCAGCATACAGTTCTGCAACTCTCTTCTCATCTCAAAGCCAAGTTCTCATCAACTCGAGCTTCATGCTTTTGGCATTCGTCGTCGGGCGACAAGTGAACTTGGGAGCTTTCGCTCATTAGCTCCCCTCAGAGCATTGAGGGTAATCGGACAAGGCGACTTCTATGGCTGGGAGAAAGCGAAGTGAATCGCTGGCCTAGAAGGAAGTTCCTCAATCCAAGTTCCATGTGGGAGCCGTCACCTTCTCACGCCGTACCCTACTATCGACCTGAGGTGATCGCATCGCAAGACTCTCTCCGTCTCCCTTGAGTTGCCCGCGGCGCTATCTATTTAGGCCTAAATGGGCGACGTGTACTTCGTCGGCTAGTCGAGATGCTCGTAGCATTACCCAGCCGGCGCCTGGGTGCCGCCATACTACTGGCATTCCTTGTCATATTCAGCTTGACGCTGCTTTCTCCCAGAGAAAAGCTTCACAACTTCTTACAGCAGAAACTCGAACTCGAAAGCAAGCCCGAACCCCCGTCATCGCCAACTCCACCGCACCCAAAGTACAAACCGACGCCGACCTATACTCCGCCCCCGGTCAAGGATAACTTCCCCTTACTGGCGACTTCAACGCCTCCACCAATCCCGGAATGGAACAGGCCACGCAAAGACGCCTACAAAGACTACAATCTCCCCGTCCCGCCACCGCTCCTCATCGGCTTCACACGCACATGGCCCGTCCTTCTCCAGGCCGTCGTCAGCTACATCACGGCCGGATGGCCGCCAGAACAGATATACGTGGTTGAGAACACGGGCGTCCAGCAGGCGAACGCCCGCGGCCAGTTGTCGCTGCAGAACCCCCTTTATCTGAACCACACCGTCCTCAAAACCCTCGGCGTCAACATCGTCCAGACACCCACGCTCCTGAATTTCGCCCAGATGCAGAACTTCTTCCTTTCCCTCACCTACGCCAACAACTGGCCCTACTTCTTCTGGAGCCACATGGACGTCCTCGCCCTGTCGTTCGAGGACGGCTTCGACGACCTTACGCCCCGGTACAACCAGCCGGGGTACAAGACGCTGTACGAGCTGGCCTTGACCACGCTGGCCGAGACGCGGTCCTCGGATCCGCGCTGGGCGACGCGCTTCTTCGCCTACGACCACCTCGCCGCCGTCAACCCGGCCGCGTACGAGGACGTGGGCGGTTGGGACACGCTCATCCCCTACTACATGACCGACTGCGACATGCACTCGCGCCTGCTCATGCGCAACTGGACCATGCGCGACGCTAAAGCGGGCATCATCACCGACGTCGCCTCCGCCCTCGAGGACCTGAGCGTCCTATACCGAGTCGACGGCTTCGAGCCGGCCTTTGTCGACCCGAATCCACCGCCACCACCACCACCACCCAACAACAGCAACAAGAACGAGCGCGACCTCCAAACGACGGCGGCAAGCCAGCGGCGACGCAGCAGCGCACAAAACTGTCCGAATCTGGCGCCCCGCGATGACCCCAACCTGGCAAAGTGGCATGCGCTGCGGATAATGTCCGACAAGATGTTCCGTAAGCACCCGCAAATCCTCCCACCATCCATCTCATACATGAATTTTCCATTGGGATTGGATTTGGAACGGCAGGCAGGAAAGATGCTAACAACAAACCGCTTAGAGCACAAACACGGCGACCGAGACCGCAACACATGGCAGCTCGGCCAGCGCGGTGGGCACGGCGAGCCCTTCTACTACCCAGCCGCCGGGCTGGCCGAGGGCATCGACGTCCTGACCGAGGCCGGCAGGGAGGTGTACCGGCGCAAGTGGGGCCACCGCAACTGTGATCTGATCTCGGGCGCGGGGCTGTCTTTTGAGGACGCCTGGCTTGTCGAGAAGGACTGGGACTGATCCTTTCCCGAGTATAAGTAAGCCGGGGGCCTAATTAATGGCAAACTTCAATCGTGTTCTCACTCCTCAACATCGGTTGGCGGGCTTGCAAAGTCGTCTTCGAAGGAGCCTGAGGATTAGCCATGTGTTAATCGTCATAGTATTGTACATACTGTTGGTTGGCTGACCGCCCCTGGAGTCCAACCGTGAACAATCTGGGATGATGGTGAAATTAATGGAAAGGCGATGTCGCCCTGTGTTAATAAGGAGGAGCAGCGAGGAACTACAGTGGTCCGAGGTCGGCCTTGAAGGAAGTAATTGTATTAGTTAACCTGTATGCACCAAGTCGCGAAGCACCGAGGCCCGGCCACAGGCGTCGGCCAGGTGCAAAGAGTAGTAAAGAAGATGGGCGAGACTGGGTTCAAAATTACCACAAGAGAGCATGCCGTTCACTAGACACTCCCGGGGAGAGAGACATGCAAGGGCAGTGTTAGCAATTATTAGACACCACTAAGCCAGGTGTGTGTATTTCTGACGTGCTATGAATAAAAAGGGGGGTTCGGCCAAAAGCCAGACCGTGTCAAGCGTACGTCTAGCCTCTTGACCAGTTCCTTCCCTGCTTCATAATTACGGACAACATAGATGACAACTTCCCGCTAAACTCGAAAGAAACGTCCGGATATGGGACACGGCTGCGTACAAGGCGAATAGCCATGCTTTGGCTGCTATCAGGTACTATCCGCACAGCCGGTGGACAAGCAAGCCTGATCCCATACAAGTTATGAAGGCAATGAGCTTGCAGCAGGACTCAAGAAGCCTACTCCTCGCCCTCAACGGGCGCCTCCTCCTCATATTCCTCGTCCTCCTCATCAACACCAGCGTCCTGGTATTGCTGGTACTCGGAGACCAGATCGTTCATGTTGGATTCGGCCTCAGTGAACTCCATCTCGTCCATACCCTCACCAGTGTACCAGTGCAAGAAAGCCTTGCGACGGAACATGGCAGTGAACTGCTCGCCGATACGCTTGAACAGCTCCTGGATGGCCGTCGAGTTGCCAACAAAGGTAGACGACATCTTCAGGCCCCGGGGTGGGATCGAGCACAGAGCCGTCTGCACGTTGTTGGGGATCCACTCGACGAAGTAGGACGAGTTCTTGTTCTGCACATTGCGCATCTGATCCTCAACCTCCTTCATCGAGACCTTGCCGCGGCTGTATCCATGTTAGCTTTTTCCGCTTTATTGAGTGGCTGAGAGCCCTCTGATGAACTTACAAGATCGCAGAGCAGGTCAGGTAGCGGCCGTTGCGGAAGTCAGAGGCAGCCATCATGTTCTTGGGGTCGAACATCTGCTGCGTCAACTCGGGCACCGAGACGGCACGGAATGTATACGCGCCACGGCTGGTCAGCGGGGCGAAGCCAACCATGAAGAAATGCAGACGCGGGAATGGAACCATGTTGACGGCCAGCTTGCGGAGGTCCGAGTTGAGTTGGCCAGGGAAGCGCAGCGAGACGGTTACGCCCGACATGACGGCCGAAACCAGGTAGTTGAGGTCGCCATATGAGGGGTTCGACAGCTTCAGGGTGCGCATGCAGATGTCGTAGAGAGCCTCATTGTCAATGCAGAATGTCTCATCGGAATTCTCAACGAGCTGGTGAACGGATAGGGTGGCGTTGTAGGGCTCAACGACGGTATCCGAGACCTTGGGCGACGGCACGACCGAGAAAGTCGCCATCATGCGGTCGGGGAACTCCTCGCGGATCTTGGAGATCAGGAGAGTACCCATACCAGCACCAGTACCACCACCGAGCGAGTGCGTGATCTGGAAGCCTTGGAGGCAGTCGCAGCCCTCCGCCTCGCGACGGACGACGTCAAGAACTTGGTCAACAAGTTCAGCACCTTCTGTGTAGTGGCCCTTGGCCCAGTTGTTTCCGGCACCGGACTGGCCGAAGACAAAGTTGTCGGGACGGAAGAGCTGGCCAAAGGGACCAGCACGGACCGCGTCCATGGTGCCGGGCTCCAGGTCGACCAGGACGGCACGAGGGACATACTTGTTGCCGGACGCCTGCGGAAAAATTCCTTGTTAATGAGGGATCGGAGATGGAAATTGAAGCATAAAGGCGCGGGCCAGGCGTGCGTTTGCCGAACTCACCTCGTTGAAGTAGACGTTCATCCGCTCGAGCTGGAGCTCCGAGGTTCCATTGTACCTGCCGCGGGAGTGAGCGAGAGATCAGTCGAGCAGGAATATGTCGAAAGTCACGTACACGCCATTGCTATCGAGGCCGTGCTCGCCCGAGATGGTCTGCCTGCGCAAGATGTCAGTCTCGATTGCCTTTGCCGCGTCATTTCTGTACCTCGTAAGACGAAAACATACCAGAAAGCGGCACCAATTTGGTTACCCTGAAGGGCTCGTGTCAGTCCTCGGCACCGCCTGAGCGCTCGTACGCGACAAATTGTTTAAAACTTACGCATTGGCCGGTTTGAAGGTGAACCTGTAAAAAAGGAACGCAGTCAGCATCGTATTCCTTGTCACCATCGCGATGCCGCCGTCGCCGTCACCCAGGAGCTGTGGAACGACGACACCCAGAGTGTGGGGTAGATCAGGAGCCCCCAAAACGAGCTCCAGACGCGTCGCAGGCGTGCAGAAAGGTAGCGGAGAGGAAGACACTTACGATCTCACGCATTTTGGTATGTTTGTGTAAAAGATGGGCTACTAAATGGATGCAAGCTTGGGGAACGAACTCAGAGTTGACGTGCTGAGAGCTTGGGAGCAGTCGAGTGGAGATTTGTTGGTGCGAGAGGAGATTGTTGATTTTTGGGGAGAGAAATAAAAGGCCAGGCTCGCTCACCGCTTGCTGCTGCCGAGTGGAGATCAGGCACCGCCAATCGTAGCAGAAACGGGGACCTTGGTTGCTTGGGTGGTCCCTGCGTTCTCGCTTCGTTTGCGCTATTCCCAATTGCGATGACACAGAAGTGGGGATCTGAAAGGTAACCAACCGTTTTTGAGCGAAGCGCATATCAATTATCAAAACTGTCGAAAAAGAGCTGGTCCGATCGAGCCACGGCCTTCAGCCCGAGTTGCGGCCTTTGCTCTCGAGACGCCTTTACTGCTCTTCTACGATCCGCTCAATTGTGTGGCAATTTGTACCAAAGCTCTGCTTGGTACTGACGACGTAGAGCATCACTTTTCATGTACATACAATACATACTCGACTGTACTGTACTGTCTCTACATACTTGTGCACCTCACCCCTCTCTAGAACCTGATAGGTATTGGCTAGAAGTCATGAAAAGATCACCTGGGCTCGTTGCTACAAGCATGCTCGTAAGCTGTGCGAGTATGATACACTAAACACGAGGCGAGCCAGCCTGGAATGACTTTTCTTCGAGTGTATTGTGCTGTACGGACTACAAGTACGGCGGTTACCAGGGTATGTACCAAAGACCAGTTTGGCGATTCCTTATCCGACGGAGGGCAGCCATTCTTGTAGCCTAAACTTAAAGAAGCTTGTAAACATCCAAGCGTCTTTTTATCTGTGTACACTTCCTGCTAGGTACATATCCTCCTCTAATGAGCCTTGACGACACCAGCAGCGTCAGCCTGAGCAGCAATCCTCTTCTTGTAGGCGTGCACATCGCCGGGGAATTTTTCCACAGTCCCGTTGTCGCACACCCACAGAGACTTACAAACGGTCTGGAGCATTGTGACGTCGTGAGACACCATCAGCACGCCGCCCTGGAACTCCTGAAGTGCTTCGGAGAGAGCATCCATGGCCTCGATATCCAAGTGGTTGGACGGCTCGTCGAGCACGAGAATATGTGGGTTCGTCAAGGCCAAGCAGGCGAAGGCAACACGCGACTTCTGACCACCGGACAGTAAAGCCATCTTTTGCAAACCCGTCGTGCCCGTGATGCCGAACGCACCCAGCTGGCGGCGGTACTCCTCGTCTGTCTTGCCGGGGTAGTTCTTGGCCATGAAGCTGACCGCGCTCGCGTTGAGGTCGAGCGCGTCGACGTGGTGCTGTGCGAAGAAGCCGATGCGCAGGCGGGGATTCTGCGATATGATGCCGCTCGTGGGTTGTAGCTTTCCTATGAGGAGCTTGAGCACTGTTGTCTTGCCAGCGCCGTTGGGCCCGACAATGCCAATTCGGGAGTCAAGCTGGACATCGAGGTCGACATTCTTGAGGAGGATGTTGTCTTTTGTGTACCCAAAGGTGACGCCGGACATCTGGACAATCGGAGGCGAGAGCTTCTCAACGTCTGGGAATTTGAACTTGACGCTATACTCTGTTTCTGGAGGTTCAAGCACAGGCATGCGCTCCAACTTCTTGATGCGGGACTGGGCTTCTGATGACTTGGCCGCATTGTACCTGAACTTGTCGATAAAAGCCTGAAGATGAGCACGCTGTGCCATCTGATTCTCGTATTCCCGCTTAGCCGTCTTCTTCCTTTCTTCCTTTGTGGCGTAAAAGGAGTCAAAGTTGGCTCCGCGATAGTAGTCGAGCCGCTGCGAGTGCTGGTGGATGATGTCGGTGGCCACCTCGTTGAGGAACGCCCTGTCGTGGGACACGACGAGAACAGTGCTGGGGTAGCCCTGCAGATAGTTGGAAAGAAAGGTGATGGAGGGAACATCCAACATGTTGGAAGGCTCGTCCAGAAGGAGAAGATCCGGTTCGCAGAAGAGCGCCCGAGCGAGCGCCAGACGCATCCTCCAACCACCAGAGAAAGTCTTGGTAGCATATTGCTGCCGCTCGGGCGAGAAACCAAGACCTGCCAGGATGCTTGCGGCTCTCGACTCGGCTTTGTCCGATTCCATCTCGGCGAGCTTGGCTTGAATATCGCCGAGACGTTGGTCCTGCGCCTCCCGCTCCTTGTCCAGCTTCGCAGCGTCCGTCGAGGTATCCGCCAAGGAGGCTCGTTGCGCCTCGATATCTGCCAGTTTCTGGGTGATTTCCTGCGCATATTGTAAGAAATGATAAGCGTTCCACTGTTGGGGGTTTCCGACTTACGGCTTGCTCTTTAAGTAGCACCTTGCGCCAGACATCGGCATCCAATACAGCTTGTAACGCCGGCGTGTCATCACCGGTGATCTATGTCCCTAGTCAGCGACAGAGCACGCAGGAACGGAGCAGGAGGGCACGACGACGGTACCTCTTGTTCAACGTGCAGAATGGAAATGTGTGTTGGAATTGGGACCTCTCTCCTGGATAGGGCCCGAAGGAGGGTCGATTTACCAACACCATTGTGGCCGACGAGGCCATAGCGGTGGCCATGGGAAAGAGTCAAGGTGGTGTCGGTGAGGATTCTGTTTCCGCCGATGGACACATCAATGTTGTCGATCTTGATGTCCTTGGACTTTCCGCCCTGACCGGCACCCATCTGCAGTGGGTTGACGGCCATGTAGAATTCTTCATAGGACTGGGTTGAGTCGGGCTGGTTCAGGAGACGCGAAGCTTCGTATTCGACCGTCTTGAATGTCTTTTTGTTTTGCTTGGCAGCAATCTTGCGCTCGGCCTTCTCGAGCTTTTTCCTGTCGACCTTGGACTCGACCTTGCGGACATTGGCCGACTCCAGATCCACGCCGCCGGTAGCCACGGCCAAAGTCGACGACATGTTCCTTTGGGCGCTCACTTGGATGGTCTGGTCAAGCCGCTTGACAGCCGGGCCCTTCCTCTCCTGGCTGTCACTGGCAGCGGCGTACTTGTCAACCCATTTCTCTACAAGACTCCGGATCTTGTCCTGGGTTGCCGCACCATAGCTCCCGGATGCGGAAAGGAGCAGCTCGGTGATGGTGGAGGCGGCCTCGGCGAGCGGAGACGGTCCGGAAGCATCCTCGTCCCCGGACCAGGCAGTGGAGGCATGGGTCAAATAGCCTGCCGAGTACTCGGAGATGACAGGGTCAATATTCGGGAGAACCGCCCGGATTTCGGCATCCATGGTGTGCTCTCGTTTCGGGGTATGTAGGCTGGTCGATGTGTGCGCCGGGTTACCAGACAGAGCCGCCAAGTCTTAGCAGGTATACTTGGTAATGCTTGTGAGAGTTTATGTGTGGAGGTTACTAGCCACACTACTCTATGGGGCACGAAGCATGTCGTCTGAACTAGTACTCTTATGATTTCCAGATTTCTTCCTTTTCAGGGACCGCAGTGAGGGTTAGGGGCGGGTCGACTAGGTGGGCGGTGGTGTTTTGTGGCGGCAACTGTCGCCCAGCTGGCCCCACCATTTGCAGCAGCTTTCACTGAAAAGAAACATGATGCGTGATTGGTCAATGTGCGAAAAGTCTGACCGACGCTATGAAATTATTTCGTAGGCACTTGTCTTGTACCTCGATACAACAAAAAAATTAATCGGGTAGACCTTTTTTGATAATCGGGTAGACCTATACGTACTTCAGTGTCTGCAACCAATGGGCGTACTCCCCTCCTCAGCCACTTTTACAGGTCCAAAGAGCAAGCCACAGGCTAGGCACATTGGAAGTACTACCTAAGGCGAAAAATGCCCACGACCATTGTGACTTTCTAACTCCCTACGGACGTAGCTCTCTAGCTCTCTAGCTCTCTAGTCCTCTTGAGCTCTGAAAAGCTCAAATCTACAATAAAAATCAAACGCATGCGATTTCAAGGATGTTGATATAAGCAGCCGAGCCGCTTTTCTAGCGGGCGCCTAGCAGTGCCCGGACCAGACTGCCCTGCCCGCCCTCTCTAACCTTTGCCAACTATATAGCTGATTTGACTACAGCTGCTATAGCCATAGAGCTGTCGCGTCGTAGCGGTGTAGTGATGATGACTTAATTGCCTAAGGATATACGGAGTATTGTAGGCATTAATACTAGGTTCAATGCTGGGCTATAGCTGGAGAACGGCCTGAGGAAGCGATGTGTCCGGCCTGTGGCTTGCACTTTTCCCTGGGCGGGAGAGCAGTGTGCCCATTGGCTGCAAGCTTGGAGGTGGGTATAGGTCTACCCGATTAATTTTTTTGCGATACAAATACATCGATGTTCCTTGTTTCGTTCGCCCGACTCATGCTGAGGTCAACTGGGACCGCGATCTTTATTACCGTTGCCATGTTCTTCTTATGTAACCGACGAATTGGCCACAGCTGCTGGGCGGTGCCTCGCGAGAACCTCGAGATACTAAATGTACATACAAGTACTGTATGTAGTACATAGGCGGTCTGGCACATGCCGCTGGAGCGGGAAGGAAAGATCAATGGATGACGCGATGCTGGACGCAGCTCGAGTTGAATTATTACCGGTTACACAGAGCTTCAACGACGTGTAGCACCAATCGGGACGCGTTGGCCTCCTCCCATGCGACCGCTCCATTTCCAAGGGACCGGGGCAGTCCCAGCAGATGACACCCTGTTGGGCCACATTGCATCAGGTTCGGACTTCCATGCTGGTACCTCGAGACATCAATCCGCATGCTGTGGCAGGCTGGCAGCAGCCGTCCCTCATCAATGAAGCGCGGGAAGCTCGGCTCAACTTCACACCTTTACTCTGCCTGATCGCATGTGCCATCTCCTCAGGGCTGGATTCTTGGCACCTCATTCAGAGCCTCTCTTTAAGCCTGGCTAGGCTAGACTCGCGAGATCCGTGACCGCATTTTGTGGTTCGGGCATCGACTGCTCGTCTCTCCAGGTGCCGTTATTAATAGCTGAGACTGGCGTTACTACGTACCATAACGTGCAGCTAGGAACGCTGCTAGGCAGGGACAAAGCCATTGCATGGCCTTCAGAATTTACCGGCAACTACTGTAGTCCACAGACTTCCGGGAAAACATCTGCCATGGGCGGTCGAGCTCGATGAGCATTTAGCACCTTGAGACGGTTCTTCGTCTTGGTAACATATGTAAGTATACCTATCCCCTGCTGCCTACAGTGGCCCAAGGCGTGAAACACTACTAACCTTAATACCGCTGTAGCCGGGTTAACGAGACGTCGTTTCAAAACAAGAGACTTTTGTAGCGCCTCAGCCTCCTACCTGGCTTGGATCCCATATATAGGCTAAGCGGAGAGACGGATCCAATTATCCTCTTCGATTCCGGATGGATCTTACATATATATATTTCCGTATATCAGATCCACTTTCCAGGGGATATTCTCTATCTAGGTGTTGCAAGCGCACAGTCTTTTATATCTCTCGTTTTACAACCCCGAGCGGCCTGAAAACCTCGTTCTACGGTGCCTGTTACCTCTCTGGCTCGTCTCGGCATGGATAAGTCCAACAGGAGTCTTTGTGTGATACAGAATGAACTATATTCCAGGTTCAGTTGTCGTTGGGATGATCAATTCTGGCGATGCAATATTCCGTAAAGTCGGAAGCCGGAACCCTTTTCTCGAGTCGCTGTGGAGATTGCGTCTCGTGAGACCAACATCAAATCAGTCACAAGTGTAGGAAGAGACCGATACCCTGTCAAACTCGAGATGCCTATCAGACTTGACCCAACACGGGTCGAGCAACCAAAATTGTCCTGCAATTGTCGGTGTTGTCTGGTCTTCACACCTGCCCTAGTTCTAACCGGCATTTCTGCCAGTGGCTAACAGAGATACAGCAACTGTATGGGCTGTATCCAGCCCTTAGAGATCCGGAAAGTGGACAGTCCCATGTACCTTACTCAACGGATGTGAACAGGTTGTGTCTGATACACACGCAAGGTAGTGAGACGCTCCGTACGGACGCAACGTCTACTGTGTAGGCAACCCTGACGACCAGGCGTTTCGGGACAAGTACATTGCCGTCGAAATGGTTCCACACAAGGAGTTGCTGCCCATTTTCCCAGGTATGCAAAAGGGGAACAGGCATCCTTCTGGTCTTTTCGCACAGTCCCGTCCAGAATAATATATAATAATATTATCTTGCTTATGACCGATCTAGTGTATGGGCTCCGGCGGGAGGGCAAATTGGTGTGTAACGCAACAGCACTAGCATGTTACGAACGATTCTGTCCTGCCATTCACATCCCCTTTCTATCCATGACGTTGACCTGGAAGACGAGAGAGGAGCAAGAGGTCAACCGCAGGCCCTGTGAGCAGCACCACGAACCTGTCCGCCAGATTCACTCCAGATCTGGCAAAAAGCCACTACATAGACCTCGGATGCAGAGTTGACCCTTGTCTCGGGACAGGGGAGTAGCAAGGCAGTAATAAGGAATCCACCTACGTAAGGTAAGACTGATGAATCAATTGATGTACAGAGTACGAATACCGAGTTAGGTACGAAGTACTAGTAAAACAACAAAACTCTCGGTCCCGCATCTCGGCTCGCTCTCGCCGCCCTTTCTATCTTAACCGTACATACACGAATTAGTCATGTGCCCTCAAGCCCTGCCGAAACGCCGATCTCAAGATCTCGAGATCTTCTACATCGAGTGGCTGCTGCGTCCCGGGGACGTGAACCAGTAATTAGATCGCTCCTCTTTTTGCGGGGGACAGAGGTCCACAGTCAGGGCTGTGTAAGGCAATCGTGTAGCATGTATTGCTGTACTGTATGTATGTATGTGCACTTCAATACAGTTAGTGTACTATGTATACCTCGTCTCCTCGTGTAAGCCGCACATGCAAGGCAGCGAGGGCGCAAAGTAAAGCAACGCAGAGTCGCAGACAACGTTGGTATGGTGCAGGAGGCCGGAGACTGCGAGGCTCCCCTCGAATCTTAGATGGTGTCCCTGTTGCTCTACGCAGCCGTCGGTAGCCAGATGTCTGCTCAGGTTCGGCACAGCTCAATTCGCTCAACGCCACGCAGGAAGGCGACGCACAGTCGGTTGCTTCTCACGGAATTTTATCCTGTTTTTGCGTCTCTCATTGACTGCCCGTGGTGGCCATATATTATACGTCGACGAGCTTGATGTACTGTAACTCCAGGTTCGTGTGGTAGTGTAAGTTATTAGGTAGGCAAGTATAGGTGGGCCGGTGCCTGCCAGGACTGGCTGGGAAAAGAGCTAGGGATAACTTGGAAGAAAGCAGTTGCTAGGAGACCCGGGGCAAACCATTCGAGTGTCTTTCCTTCCGGGTTGAAACTGAACTGCCAAGTTCGTATAACGGTTGCCTTGTTATTGGGTGCTGTCAGTGGCCCAAATAACATGAGGAGTTCTGGAGAGATAACGAGATCGCTGTCAAAAGCAAATAGGTACGGAGGTATTGTGAATCAAGATCAAGATCAGGATAACAACATAGAAGAACGTACGAGTAAATACCACTTGTACTGTACGGTACTTACTACTAGTAACGTTAGTTACTGAATACGGTATGCGATTCCGCTGGTACAAGCTGCTCCCAAAACAGCATCATCGCCGGGGAAAGAGCTGCGCTGCGTTCCTGGGAAGTTCTGTGGCCATGCATCGTTCTTACCATCTTATTGGCGTCCAGGGCTGCTGCATTGTCGGTTTTCTTGGAAAAAGTGGAATGGGGCGTAAGTTATGTGGACCAGATTCTTTTAATTGCGCCAGTCCCAAGCATCAACATCCCTGTGCCAGTTGCCCGGCCGTTGGCTCATCGTGTTTTGAGCGCAAAGTGTTTCCATCTGGATGACACAAGACTCAAGTTGACAACGGCACGGCAAGTATGTATGTACCTACAGTCCATCTTCAAGCCGACGAAGTCTGTGACAAATCTAACGGAGCCAGTCTAGGATTCAAAGGCCTAAACGGGCTGCCCGTTGGTTGGTGAAAAACGTTGCCGCTGTCGATCAACTGACATCTGGTGTTTAACTCATTGTATTGTAACTGAAGTAATGGACTCAGAGAAAGATAACGATCCGTACGAGTACTTAAGGTGGAATTGGGCAAATATGGCCCTATAGGTGGACCGGGAGCCATTGTTGCATGTTGGTTGTGGACGAGCTCGCTGAGCGAGGTGACTGGTTCTCCCGGTTTTGCGCTCAGCGGCCAAATCCCTGCCGTGAGCTTACTCTGGGCTTATGGCATGCGCAAGCGCGCAGCAACAGATGCACAGCACTGCATCTCTCATCAAACAGGCACAGCTTGTCGAGATTGGAGGATTCGTGTATGTAAGGTATGTAAGGTAAGGTACGGAGGTATGTACGGAGGGCATACATAATTACAGGACTTCGCACCCAACCATAGCACTGAACCAGAGAGCACTGAGCCAAAGGCTGTTGACGCTTGAAATTCACACAAACATTTGAAAGCCTACCTAGGGATCCTGTACGCTAAACATTGCGCCAAGCGCGTCTTCCATTGCTATGATGAGTTGTTGCCCACGCCGTCCGGCAACGTACCCGAAATCGAGCGGGCAATCCAGAACCAATCCCAGCGTTTCCGAATCGACAAGCCCAGGCCCGAAACTCCACCCACAACAAGCCCACAACTCCTGCCCGCTGAAGTCCCCACTGCTGCAACATGAACCCCGGCCGGGACAACAGAGTGTCGTAGTGTACCTGGGGTGATCCTCCTCATCCTTTTCCACTGCAGATTGCGGGAGGTGCACTGCCAGTCCTCCTGAGTCGCTACAGATCTGGCTGCCGTTTTCTCTTTCCTTCCAGTCTTTCTTTTAATTCCCGTCGACGTGTGTCTTGCTTTGTCGTTTTGGTATCTTATGGTGACGGCCCGCTGAGTTGCCGCTTTTCGTGTCGCGTCTTGGGGAAAGTTCGGGCTGTTATTTTCGCAAACGGCCGTCTGCTTTCCCTCGTGTCGAGTCGAGAAGCGAGCACCTCAGATCACGGCCACGGCCACGGTCAATCCGCAATTGCGGCTTGCTAGCTGAAGGGGAAGAGGAACAAAACAAAACGGCACTAGCAATAGCAATCGGCCGCGTCGTGGATTGCATTACCGTCCGCTCGCTGCCCGCAGCCCTTCCGACCACACCTCCGCAAACCGTGCATCTCCACGTTGTGCTGGATCGGCCTTGCTCGAGAGGTTGCGCGAAGCGGGCTTCTCAGACAGAAGCCAGAAGCCTAAGGTACCTCGCATTGTCGACGGTAACCGGCCCTCGGGCGCCTTCCCCGCCTGGGTCTTTCCTCTTGAGTCGGCAACGACGGGTTCTACTGGTAGCTGCAAGAACGCGACTGCACTGTCCACATTCCACGTTTCTCAGCCCATATCCAGCACAAAAACGATTCCTACTCCGTAATGCCCTGACGATGCAAATCACGGCCCTCACGACAACCGAATCCCTCCTCGCCCCTCCTCCCTCTTACGGCTATTTGCCGTTGGCATAAATCGCAACGAGGATGCAGACAGTGCCGAGTGTAAGTCTCGAGAACCGTTTCCATAAAAGATACAAACAAACCCGTTGGCTTGGGCTTTTGCCAAATACCTGAACACCCTCTGTTTCTCGCCTTTTCTCTTCGTCTCTTAATTCTTCCGGCGTGGCATGTTCGAGGTTTCCCACTGGGGGATTGAGTGCTGACATTACTGTTCATAGCTTGTGGGCACCGGCACCGCTGTTGCGGCTGCTGCCGCCGGCCTAGTCTTTGGCCAACCGCCTGAAACTGAAACCCCGTGGCCGCCGTCCCGCCAAAGCATCTTCGCTCACGACTATGATGGGTTCAGGGCACAGCCTGAGTTCATCCGCCCTCGCACAAGCGCCGCCCCTAGTGCTACATGCCCTTCTCCAGTTGACGACTTCCCTTACTCCTCCTTTCGCGAAATCATCAACGTGAGCCCTGGACCTCTTACCTCACACCCTACCAGCTCAGGTGGTGCCCCGCGGCCTTTTGGCAGCGTCCATCTCTCGTCTCCGAAGTCGAACAACAGAAGGCACTCGTTCCTACGACAGGGCGATGTAACTTCTAGGCCAATTGCAGAGGATCCTCGCGATTCGGTGTCCTCAAGGGGCTCTTGGGTGCGGCGGCTGTCTCTTCGACCGTTGTCCCAGCATGGCAGTCGGAGATCGAGCTTAGGGCCGGATTCTTCGTCCATGACCTTCTCGCATGGCTCTGGCGTGCCGATTTTAGGGCAGTCACCAACCCTTCAAACGGCTCCGAATAAGCTGGTTAAAAGGACAACTTCCGGACAAAACGGGGTAGCAGGAGGCGCGTCACGGCGAGGCTCCAAGTCGCAGGTTCTGACGCTCCGACGGCCCGCTACCAGCCACCAAAGGTCTGCGACGCTGCAGCAATTCCAGACCCAAGGTGCTCTTGTCGAACCACTCACCCCCACCGAGCTGAAATTTTCGTTTGATCACCAAAACCTGCCAAGTGCATTTTCCCCGTCGTCGCCAAGATCCCCAACTATTCCCAGAGCCAGCCAGCCAGCTGGCAAGTGGACGTCTTTCTTCCACGCTCGGCGGTCGACTTCAACCGTGCGAGATGCCTCGGGAATACTTGGTGAGGACAACCCCTACCACGGCATGTTTCCCCGAAGAAGAATAGCGGTTGGGCCGAGCCATGTCTCTCGAGCCTACCTCACCAAGCCGGACCAAATTGCTGAGGTCCTGTTGCTGGCGGACGAAGATGAGGCAGCCCAGAATCAACCTACTTTTGAAGAAAAGCGAAGGAGTTCTCATTATGCCAGCGAGCCATCTAATTCGACCGGTTCAACGCCTGACCGGCGAGCAAAAAAATCCATATCAATGCATTTCAGCTCGGCCAGTCAGTGGATTGCAAGAACCGGAAGCGTCCGGCGCCCGAGACGGAGTACGGTTGATGCCAAAGGCGGAGGTGGCCGGTACGTGCCTGACCTTGCGACCACGCCGCAAGACCCAGCACAGCTCCCAGCCGGAACGGGCAACGGAGGGTCCTGCATTCCGCCTGATGGTCGACAGCAAGCCACTGAGAAGCAAGGGTTGCAATTGGAACCGTTAGACCGGCTGCGAACTTGTAAACGGAATTCTTCTTCCCCCCTCCCCCCTCTAAACCGTCTTTCCAGCTTCAACATAGATGTCGCTCGACTAGGGCTGTCGAGGCCCTCCTCAGCAGCATTCCAAGGACCGCTGCAAAGTCCTGTTGACCCTGTACAAGAGCCACAAGTCCCGCAAAATATTCCCCACAGCCGGGGACCGTCAGGGGAGCGATCAGTGACCCTAGTCGGCTCCGATGTCGAGATTCGTGATGGGATTGCAGGAGAGGACGAGGATACGGATTTCAAAAGTGACGATATGTACGATTCCTTCCGTACCGGAGCCTCGTCGAATCGGTGGAGATCTACTGAAACGCCCTTGGGATCGATGTTTGATGAATCACCGCCTAGCACTGCGAGCAATAGCAGATCGAAGCGTCTGTCTATCCAAGAAATGCTTGGGCGACCGTGGGACGGTGAGACGAAGATTACCGAGGAAGATGAGAGTCTTCACACGCCGATCAGAACGGTACAACTGGCAGAAGCACCACAGCTAGGTCGCCAGGATCTGAAAGACGATTTTAGGTTTGGTGCTTCTCAGGAGCTGTCATCAGTCAACACCAACTTGGAACGATTATCATTTGATGATGATGACGATGATGATTGGGCACGAGATGATGAGAACACCCTCAGCAACCACCTTTCACCGCCGAGTTCGACGAATTCAAGACGCGTCAGCCCGACTCTACGACAGGCCCTAATGAACATAAGTGGAAACGGCAGCCCTGAACCCCAGCGTCAGGGCGTGGACGACAGACCGCGGAGCAACATATTTGACTGGTCCGAACCTTCAATACACGACAAGTATGATGCGGATATGGTACGGCCGAAGACGGTGCATGGGAAGCAGGAGCTGGACTTGAGAAGCGGCCGCTCAATTAGCCGAAAACCTCCCGGTGCCGCCCATGTACGCAGCCAGAGTGTGCCTGTCGCTGATCCTTCTGACGGTTCAAAGCCGCCGCCCAAGTTTGGAACCTGGGGCATGGGCACGGCAACTGTCAGCGAGGACTGGGACGATGACTTTGAGTTCGAAGGGGATGGTGTGGCACTTTGCTTGCCCGGAGGCAAGGATTCAGCGATGAGCGTCTCAGTGGTAGTCCCTGCTTCGATCCAGGCGACTCAACCCAGCGTGAAAGCGCATTCCGGCCAGATTCGCGAGCTGTCATTACTGGTCAACGATCTCAAAAGGCTATGTCGGCACGGCAAGGATCTCGACATCCTCAACGGCCCATTAGCGGCAAAATGGGCGGAGGCGGAAAATATCATCGCCTTGGCCTCGCCGGACGAGGATGAGCCGCAGCAATCAAGTTCGACCAAGTCATCGAAGGACGTGGATTTATCTCTGATCGATGATCGATTCTTGGAGGCCGGTTTTGATGGTCCGCTCCTCGATCGTTATTTTGATGATTCGCTTGGGATTCCGAAGCCTGAAATGTCCAAGACGGCGGTGGTACGAGAGCGACACAGCCCACGACGTAGGTCGGTGTTCTCCCCCGACGACGATATCTTTGGCTGCAATTGGCCGCCGGCCGAAACAAGCGCAAAGTCTGCTCCTCGCACGCCTGACAGGTCATCCAGTCCTGGCCGTACTTCTGCCGTCATTTCAACGGTGATCGAGGCCATGCGTCAACAGCGGGCTGCTGCAGATAGTGCAGCGGCCACACCTGCCAGGACTCCCGACACGAAGCTGTTTTTCGACACCAACAGCCTCCAGGAGCTGGTGAAGCGCGCTAGCCACCTTCGCGACGCGCTCTCGGATGCAGTCCGGAGGGCAGAGCTCCTCACGCAGAGCCCTGCTAGCACTCCGCGACGGGAACGGCACGGCCGCCATAACAACCCTGACGGGAGTCCTGCTTTCACACGGGTGTTTACCGACCCGGCCTCGAGCCCGCCAAGGCGGCTACCCAACAGTCATAGCGGCGCGTCGGTACTGAGCAGGGCATCAGTCGAATCGCCGAGGATGCAGATGATGACTGTCAGCTAGCCGACCTTGAGTGTATCCCCGGACGGCTCACGTACATATACACCTTTGCCTTGTTCTTTTCCACGCCCTACATAAACAAAATACCTGAGCCTGTATATGTACGACTACTGCGGGGCCCAAGATGCCCCGCTGGCAAAGAAGGGTACCATGGCTTGCATGACGAGCGAAAAATATGGACGCATTATACTACCTTCGGTTTGCATGGCGCGGGATGGCATGGCAGGGCACCATAAAATAGGTTGAACTCTGGAAACAGAGGTGAGGACGCAGACGACTCAGAACGAAGCTTGAGGGCTACAGCATTTGAACAAGCTGCACGGCTTCCTCCAGTCAGCCTGTCTAATGCTGTTGCAATGCTGCGTTTTTCTTTCTACGCAACTGTCTCTGCTCCGCTCCCGTCTGTCGCCGGCCTCGTTCCGTTCGCATTTTCTGCCGCCTTTTGTCTCTTCTCTTTTCTTTCTCCAGTCTTGATGATGACCGACACTGAACTGAATGTTGGGATAATGGGTAGCGTGCATACATGGCCTAATGTTTTTACCTGGGGTTGTTTTGCCTCTTACTTTCGTCTCCTGTTTCTTCTTTCCTACTTTATTCCCGGCTTCTTTCTCTTTACATGATGAAACGGGTGGAAGACACAAGCAAGCAGGCAGCTAGACAGTCATTACTCATGATGGGGATCTGGGTGCTTCCTTTCTATTTTCCTCCTCTTTGGGTCTCTTCCTGGTTGCGAGGTGTCAAGGGATACATAAAATGAGGCTTCTGGTTTCTTCCTGTCGCCTATTCTCTTCTTGTTCGTTCGAGCTTGTGTAGTCCGCTCTCCGATCTTCTGCTATTCACTATGGATTTGCTTCGGGGTGTAAAAGGGGTCTGATGTTGAGTAGAGCAAGTGATGGGGTGAGGATGGAGTGCAGGTGGTTCAGCCGGCATCGGTAGCCGAGGAAAGGAGAAGGGTGTTGTGATGATAATGCGACGGACCCCGGAATGGGTTATGCTTTCGGAATGTGGGATGGGCAAAGGAACGATGCGAAAGGCCAGGAATGGAAGGCGGGCAGAGGATCGAGGACTAACTCATTTGCCTCCCTAAAGCCATCCATCCCATACTGAATGGAGTACATTCATTGCAGTGAAAAAAGAACTAGTGGACTTGTGACTACTCGCCTGATCGAACGAGAACCTTCTGTTTCCATGTTCTTTCTATAAGTTCACCTTCGGGGCATTGTCTCGCGTCTTTTCATCGTTATGATGAGGCGGTGCCATGGTTTAT